>NC_080047.1:32079163-32081663 GCF_026212465.1 Amaranthus tricolor
ACTGTTCATTTGCCCTCCATGGTATAAATGCTGACTTACTATAATTCAGACTCAGCCCCGACATCAAAGCGAAAATATCCAGGATTCTAAAGTAATTTGTGATGCATACAGGATTTTTCGGAGCAAAAATAAGAATATCATCAGCAAATTGGAGATGTTTTAGACTAACCTGATTCCTCCCAATGTTAACTGCCTCAATCATGTTCATGTGGTGTGCTTTTTGCAAGGTGTAGACTAGAACTTCGCTGACCAAAATGAAGAGGTACGGAGATAGCGGGTCACCCTGACGGAGTCCTTTCTCCATTTTGAACGGGCGGAGGGGGGAGCCATTCAGTAGAACAGACATTGAGGCTGAGGAGACACATTCCATGATCCATGTTATCCATCGTCGGCCAAACCCTAACTTTTCCATGACCTTCTTGAGGAAGCCCCAGTTGACAGAATCATAAGCAGATTTGAAATCGAGTTTAATCAACGTACCTGGGATTTTGTTCTTTTTCAGCCATCGTATCGATTCATTCGCGATGAGGACGCCATCTAGAATCTGCCTATTTCTGACAAAAGCACTCTGTGATTCATCGATAAGAGGGGCTATGACTTCCTTGAGGCGGGAGGAGAGGATTTTGGCAATGATTTTGTATAGGGAGCCAACCATGCTAATCGGTCTGAAATCCTCAATGGCTGTCGGGGATGCAACTTTTGGTATCAGCGTAACCCACGTGATGTTCAGGTGTCTCAGTGAGTGTCCCTCTCTGAAGAACTTCGTAACTGTTTCACAGATTTCCTCCTTAATTTCCTCCCACATCTCTCTAATGAATTTGAAGTTGAAACCATCGAAACCAGGAGCCTTGTCTACTCCACATGCCCACACTGCTTTTTCGATTTCTTCAGGTGACGGGATTGTTTCAAGGTTCTGTGCCTGTGTTTCTGAAATTTTGGGGTGGTTTTCCATGCTGAAATCAAAATCCGGGGTCACTTCCTGAGCGAAGCGTTTCTCAAAGAAACTCCTGACTTCTTGTTTGAGATTTTGTATGCCAACTATTCTCCTGCCATTGATTTTTATTTGGTTGATTTCTTTCTTTTTCTGTTTGTACATTGTAGCAGCATGAAAGAACTTTGTGTTGTGATCTTTTACTTTGAAGCCATATGTTCGAGCTCTTTGTCTCCAAATTCTCTCCCTTCTGATGAGCCATTGGTTGAGGACACTGTTTGCAGCATTAAGTCTAGCCACTTCCAAATTGTCGAGCCTTGTACCATCACTTTTCCTTTCAAGGTCATGTATGACCGTTTCGAGATCTGCAATTTTATTGTCCATGTGATCAAAGTTCTCCCTACGCCAAGTTCTTAGCGGGGTTTTCAGAATCTTTAACTTGGTGTGTAGTGGTACATTAGGGATTCTATGCCATTCATCGATGATGAAATTTTTGAAATTCGGGTGCAGGAACCAGGCATCATAACATCTGAAGGGTTTTGGGCCCCAAGCATTGCACACTTCCAATACCAGAAGCAGGGGATTGTGGTCTGAAAAACTTCTGCTTAGGCCCATCAAGTTCATGTTTGGGAATCTTGTCAACCATTCATTGTCACATAAGGCTCTATCCAGCCTGCTTTTGGACTCATTTCTTCTCCATGTAAATCTCAGCCCATGAAGCGGGATATCAAGTAATCTCAAATCATTTATCCAGTCGGCAAAATCCCTCATACTACGGCTACATGTGACGGCTCCCGTTCTTTCCCCTGAGTTTAATGTAACATTGAAGTCACCAAGGACGAGGATTGGTTTGTTGATAGACCCCGCTTTCAGTTTGAGCTCCTCGAACATCATTAATCTACTAAGTCTATCATTGTTCCCGTAGATTACCCCTATGCAGCACTCGAAATTTTGGCTATTGATCCGCCCTTCTATGAGGATCCATCTACTTCCCGTATGTTTGACTGAGGCATGAAAAGTGTGTTTGTCCCATACAGCCAGTATTCCACCACCATGTGTATCAGAGGCAAAGACCTCACAGTAATCATAGTCATCATTCCCCCATAACCTTCTAAATCTAGATTGAAAAGGTTTTCGATGTTTTGTTTCTGCTAACCCCATGAATGACACATTTTTCTTCCTAACAAGTGATCTAATTGAGAGAGTTTTTTCCCCTTTCCCGATTCCCCGGATGTTCCAGAATAGACAATTCATAATCAAATTTAACATGAGTCTCCAAGAATGAGGGTTGGCTAGTAACTTCATTCGTCCTCCCCCTCCAAGTTCAAGATCCTTTTCGACTTTCTTAGCCCCGATAAAACAGCTTCTTCCTCATAAGATGATATGCCCAGGATTTGTGCCATTTCCCATGTTTTCCTCGCTTCGAGCATGCCATGAGAGGGTGTTTCAAGGTATTCCTGTTGGTACGGTTGTTTTCTGGGGCGACCTCTACGTCTCGGCGGTCTGTTAGTCGACACGGGGGTTGGTATCATGTTAAGACCAGGGTTTAAGTTTGCAGCTGACATCCAC
>NC_080047.1:32096663-32099163 GCF_026212465.1 Amaranthus tricolor
ATGTATGAGAGGGGCTATGACTTCCTTGAGGCGGGAGGAAAGGATTTTTGCAATGATTTTATATATGGAGCCCACCATACTAATTGGCCTGAAGTCTTCAATGGTTATTGGGGAATCCACCTTTGGAATCAATGTAACCCAGGTGATGTTCAAGTGTTTCAGCGATCCCCCATAAGTGAAGAAGTTTGTAACTGTTTCGACTATTTCTTCCTTGATTTCATCCCACATTTCTCTGATAAATTTGAAGTTGAATCCATCATAACCTGGAGCCTTGTCAACTCCACATGCCCAGACAGCCTTCTCAACTTCTTCGGTAGACGGGATTACCTCAAGTCTAAGTGCCTGTGCGGCTGAGAGTTTGGGGTGGCTGTCCATGCTAAATTCAAAATGTGGGCTCGCTTCCTGGGCAAAACGATTTTCAAAGAAACTCCTAATTTCTTGTCTGAGGTTCTGAATCCCAACAATTCTCCTACCATTGATTTCTATCTGGCTGATTTCCTTCCTTTTTTTTTTGAACATGGTTGCAGCATGGAAGAACTTTGTGTTGTGGTCCTTTGCCTTGAAGCCATATGTTCTTGCTCTTTGCCTCCAGATTCTCTCCCTTCTAATGAGCCATTGGTGGAGGACACTAGTTGCAGCGTTCAGTCTAGCCACTTCCATATTCTCAAGCGTTCTCCCCTCACTTTCCCTTTCAAGGTCATGTATCACCTTTTCAAGATCAGCAATTCTGTTGTCCATGTGATCAAAATTTTCCCTGCGCCAAGTTCGAATGGTGGTTTTCAAGATCTTTAACTTGGTGTGTAGAGGCACATTAGGGGCTCTATGCCATTCATCGATAATGAAATTTTTGAAATTCGGGTGTAGGAACCATGCATCATAGCATCTGAACGGTTTGGGGCCCCAGTTATTGCACACTTCGAGCTGTAGAAGTATAGGATTATGGTCTGAGAAGCTTCTACTAAGGCCCACCAAGTTCATATTCGGAAATCTTGTCAACCATTCATTATGACATAAGGCTCTATCCAGTCTGCTTTTGGATTCGTTCCTTCTCCAGGTAAATCTCACCCCATGAAGCGGAATGTCAAGCAATCTTAAGTCATTGATCCACTCTGAGAAGTCTCTCATACTACGGATACATGTGACGGCTCCTGTTCTTTCCCCTGAATGTATTGTAACATTAAAGTCGCCAAGTACCAGAATGGGTTTGTTGACATTACCCGCCTTCACTTTGAGTTCCTCAAACATAGCCAGTCTACTTAATCTATCATTATGCCCGTAGATTACCCCAATGCAGCACTCAAAATTGTCATTATTGATTCGCCCTTCAATGAGGATCCATCTACCTCCCATATGTTTGGCTGAGGCCTGGAAGCTTTGTTTGTCCCATACGGCAATAAGTCCACCCCCATGTGTGTCAGAGGCAAATATCTCACAGTAATCATATTCATCATGCCCCCATAACCTTTTTAATCTAGGCTGAAAGGGTTTTCGATGTTTTGTTTCTACTAGGCCCATAAAAGACACCTTTTTCTTCTTGACAAGACGTCTAATTGATAACGATTTTTCCCCTTTGCCTATTCCTCGAATGTTCCAGAGTAGACAATTCATAATATTAATCTAGCCTAATTCACCAAGTGGGAGGGGTGTGTACGAAACTTCAATCTCCTTCTCCTTCCAAGGTCAAGATCCTTTTTGAATTTCTAAGCCCCTCAAGTACAGCTTCTTCCTCATAGGATGAGATACCTAAGAGTTGCGCAGTTTCCCAAGTTTTTTCTGCTTCAAGAGAGCCATTTGACTGAGTTGCAAGGGGTATCTGTGGGGGGAAGAGTTTTCTAGGGCGACCTCTAGGTCTCGAAGATGTGGCTTTCGGCGTAGTGTTGGACACTGGGGGTCTTAGGTATGGATAAGGGTTTAAGTTTGTAGCTGACACCCAACGTATATTCTCATCCAATATCATGGGATCAGTCCAACCGTGTTCTTCCCTGTTCTTCGGGCGATCAGACAATTCCTGCATCAACGGATCAGAAAACGAAAGGGATTGTGTGCTATTCTTTGAATTGTTCAAAGCTCCACTCCTATCATAATTTACATGTATTGGGGTCGGGGAGAACAGAGCCTCCGTGTCACAGTCACCACTTCCTCCATAATAGCCCGATAGTTCTTTCACCCAAACATCACAAGTAGTATGTTCACAAAGCAGTTTTATTCTATTGTCAATCCTATTTTGTGCCTTTGTTCTCAACAATATTCGGGCACTAGTAATGCTACGAATACCCTGCACTATGTTATGAATATTCAAGACAGGACCCCATTTTTCACCAATCAATGTCAAGTTTTCCTTTGAGCAGCATATGGGATGAATACCAACACACTCAACCCATACTAACCTATCATCAAAAGACTCCCCTTCCGACCACAATCTAACATCATCAAACACTTTCCACAAGGGGCTCTCCTCATTCACAGCATCAATGGAGTCATCTATGGAGTCAAAGACAAT
>NC_080047.1:32109163-32111663 GCF_026212465.1 Amaranthus tricolor
ATTATTATTGTTATAATTATTGTTATTGTTATTATTATTATTATTGTTATTATTATTGTTATTATTATTATTATTGTTATTATTGTTATTATTATTATTGTTATTATTATTATTATTATTATTGTTATTATTGTTATTATTGTTATTATTGTTATTATTATTATTATTATTATTGTTATTTTTCTAATTGGAGACACTTAACATTGCAATTTTCAAGTTTAGCTTGTGTCTCCTTTAGCAACTCAATCAATTTATTTTTACTTAAATTGAATGAGTGGATAGAAAATGGATTAGAGATATGTACCTGCTTCCTTATGGGTTCCTTCTCCTTGCTTTCATGCGTAACCATGAGACATAGGTTTGTTGTCTCTTCTTCTTCGGGAACAACAGTTTCATCATCACTTTCAGTCTCTCCCCATGCAGCGATCATGGCCTTGCGAAAGTCACTCTTGTTAAAGTTTTCCTTGTTCATCGGTCTTCTTGAATCTCTTGTCTTTCCCTTGCCCTTTTCATTTTTCCACATAGGGCAATCCTTGATGAAGTGTTCGGTACTTCCACATTTGTGGCATTCAAGATTGGTTTTTGTTCTTCTTTCTTTGTTGTTTCTTTGATTTGTATACCTGCTGTTCCTGAAGAACTTCTTGAATTTTCGTACCAGTAAGGCAACCTCTTCCTCATCGCATTCTGACTCGTCCTGTTCCCCAACTGCCAGGGCCAGTCCCTTGTCCCTGGAACTGTCAGCTGTTCCCAAATGTAATTCATGCGTCATTAAGGAACCAGTCAGCTCCTCTAGATTAAACTTTGTAAAATCTTTGGACTCTTGTATAGCAGTAACCTTGGCCCTCTAGCGCTCATCTTGAGGAAGGCTCCTAAGAATCTTCCTTACTTGTTCATCAGTGCGAATTATTCTTCCAAGAGAGACAAGTTCGTTTGTTATGTTGGTGAACCTAGTGAACATCTCTTGGATACTTTCTCTTGGCTCCATAACAAATCTCTCGTATTTAGACATTAACAAATCAATTTTGGACCGTTTGACTTCACTTGTTCCCTCATGGGTAACAGCTAGTAGGTCCCAAATTTGCTTAGCAGATTTGCACCCCATTATTCTATTATGCTCGTTTGGTCCAAGCCCACAATGAAGTAATTTTATTGCAAGAGCATTTAATTCCATTTTCTAAAAATCTTCTTTTTCAAATTCGGTTATGGGTTGGGGAACAATTTCATTGTTGGAGTTAGTAGTGGTTACCTTAAAATCTCCGATTTCGATGACTCTCCACACTTGATAGTTTTCTGCCTTGATGAAAATTTCCATCCTATTTTTCCAGTATGTATAGAGTTTTCCATCGAACATTGGCGGTCTTTGAGTTGAATACCCTTCTTCCATTCGCTCGTTCATAATTGACATTTTTGGGAACACCAGAATCTGCCCTCAGGGTTTCCTGATCTTCTTGGAACAGGGCTCTGATACCAATTGTTGACTCAATTAGGAACGGGAACAGCAACAAGAGGGGGGTGAATTGTTGTTGTTGCTAGTTTAAGCGTTTATGCCCTGTTTTTGCGGAATTGAGTAAAATAAATAAAGCTTAAACTTAGAGCAAAATAATAAAAGAGACACACGACTTTTACGTGGAAACCTTCTGGGCCTAAACAGAAGGAAAAACCACGACCCCTCGGGATTTCTAAAAACTCCACTATGTTTAAGGCAATTAGTTACAATTACAATAAACACCTTACTTCACTCGAAGCGAATCAACTAGGCCAACTCTTCTCTCTCAAATTTGCTTTACTCAAAGCAACAAACTTAGCTTCACTAAAAGCTAAACTCCACACTAGCTTCACTCAAAGCTATTAAATTCCCCATTAGACTCACCCGAGTCTAATTACAAATTCTCTCAAAAACCCTTACAAAAAGGAATGAAATTCTCTAAAATAAATCAATGAGTTGCACAAGAAAATATTATGAATTAATTGGCAATTTCAAAAGCAAAATATTTCTTGTAGAATTTCCAAAAAATAATCGCATGAAAAAAAATTTATACGTTTTTTCTCTCAATGCATGCGCTAAGGAACAGCCGAGTTCATTAGCTATTTATAAAAAATAAAATCTCTAAAAATAGAGAAATATTCCAATCCATTATTCCCTGTCAAAAGATCATGGGAAAAATGTGGATTACACTATCAAACGGTTATTTCCATAAGCCTTGAATAAATCAAACATACGGTTAAAGCAATAATAATCGCTGCTAATAATAACCGTTGTTCCCTTAAGCAGCAGTTTCACAAACAGCAGTTCCTGTTCCAGTACTAACTGCTGAAACGTTTTTGCTATTTGTAGAAACGGTTATACTTAATAAAAATAGACACGTTAACCTATTATCTAAGATAAAGACCAGTTAAAAATAATAGCTAAGACTTATTCAACAACCGCTAGTTCTATTTTTAGTAAATCCATTATTTACTAAATATAGATCCTAAAATAAAGGATTATTTTTAGAAAACC
>NC_080047.1:32136663-32141663 GCF_026212465.1 Amaranthus tricolor
CAAATTCCAATTCGGATTTTCAAGGAAAGAACAAAATTGTGCAGATTTGGCGTTTTTCTTTTAAACTTGATTTGGTTCCTTTCATACCACAAAGACCAAAAGACGCATCCCAGTGTGAGGGTCCAGATGTCCTTGTGACTCCTACGATTGACCAGGCCTAGCCATTGTATGCTGAATTTTGAGGGTTGATTATGGAGAGGAGCTGATAGGCCCCACCAGTTAATAATTTCCATCCAAGCACTCCAAGAGAATCTGCAAACAAATAGAATGTGAGAGTTGGATTCAAGAAACATACCGCAGAAAGGGCAGTTTGCATCTTGGGGGGGAATGATTCCTTTTTCCACGAGCAGGTCTCCAGTTTTCAGCCTCTCCTTATTTGCCAGCCATACAATCAGTTTTGCTCTCGGGGGTATGAATTTTTGCCAGACAATTGACGCTACTGATTTCGGAAGGGAAGGAACAAGGGATTCAGAGAGCTTATCTGTTATGTCTTTTGTAGGATAAGAGACAGCAACTGCATTCTTCCAGAGGATACCATCCGTCGTGTCTCTTTTCGGCCCCTTTTGATGAATGATATGTTGAAGTGCTTGTACATCTTCATTTTCCCAATCAAACAAGTGGCGACGCCATTGTAGTCCCCATACCCATGAGCTACCAATCCAATCTCCCATCTGGCTAATTCGAGAATGTTTTTGAAGAGATATTGCAAACAATCTTGGGAAGATATTTTTTAGGATCCCTGCTTCATGCCATCTGTCATGCCAAAATTGGATTGAGGAACCGTCTCCTACCCGTAGAACTATGCCCTCTTCAATGATTGACCTGATCTTTACAGTGGCCGAGTCCTGCTTTATCAAAGAAGAGCATGTACCAGTTTTGACTTTTCTGAAAGTATCCATCGAAGCCTTGACCCCATTTAGATCATGTACCGATTTAAGAATTGTCTTCCACAGTGTGTTATCAGATTCAGAGAATCGCCACCACCATTTGAACAGGAGAATCAGATTTTTATGCAAAATGTTCCCAACACCCAATCCACCCATTTCCTTGGGGAGTTCGATTTCTGACCATTTGACCGTCGTAAAGCACTTTGAGCCTTGGAGTGTTCCACACCAGAAAAACCTTCTCTGTATTTTCACAATTTTGGCAGCTACCGTTTTTGGCATTTTGAATAAACTCATAAAGTAAACAGGTAGACTATTGAGCACACTTTTAATGAGGGTTAATCTACCGGCTCTGGACAAAAGCTTTGCTTTCCACGATGCTAATCTGCTTTCAATATTTCTAAGAACCGGTTTCCATGCAGAGCATTTGTTGTAGTGTACACCGAGGGGGAAGCCAAGATAATTGAAGGGGGGAACTGAGAACAAACAGCCTACATCATTTGCAATATTTGTGACCCAAGAGTGATCATCTCTCCTCCATGGTATAAACGCTGACTTGTTATAGTTAAGCGTGAGACCCGACATCAAGGCGAATATATCCAGAATTCTAAAATAATTTGTGATGCATACATGATTTTTCGGAGCAAAAATAAGCATATCATCAGCAAATTGGAGATGTTTTAGACTAACCTTTGACTTCCCTATGCTAACTGCCTCAATCATGTTCATTTCATGTGCTTTCTGTAGAAAATGGACAAGAGCTTCGCTAACTAGTATGAAAAGATATGGAGATAGTGGGTCACCCTGTCTGAGGCCTTTCTCCATTTTGAACGGGCGGAGGGGGGAGCCGTTTAGGAGAATAGACATTGAGGCTGAGGAGACACATTCCATAATCCATGAAATCCATTTTCGGCCAAATCCTAGCTTTTCCATTACCTGCTTAAGGAAAACCCAGTTGACAGAATCATAAGCAGCTTTGAAATCAAGTTTAACTAACGTACCTGGGATTTTTTTCTTTTTTAACCAGCGAATAGATTCATTTGCAATGAGCACGCCATCTAGAATTTGCCTATTCCTGACAAAAGCACTCTGTGATTCATGTATGAGAGGGGCTATGACTTCCTTGAGGCGGGAGGAAAGGATTTTTGCAATGATTTTATATATGGAGCCCACCATACTAATTGGCCTGAAGTCTTCAATGGTTATTGGGGAATCCACCTTTGGAATCAATGTAACCCAGGTGATGTTCAAGTGTTTCAGCGATCCCCCATAAGTGAAGAAGTTTGTAACTGTTTCGACTATTTCTTCCTTGATTTCATCCCACATTTCTCTGATAAATTTGAAGTTGAATCCATCATAACCTGGAGCCTTGTCAACTCCACATGCCCAGACAGCCTTCTCAACTTCTTCGGTAGACGGGATTACCTCAAGTCTAAGTGCCTGTGCGGCTGAGAGTTTGGGGTGGCTGTCCATGCTAAATTCAAAATGTGGGCTCGCTTCCTGGGCAAAACGATTTTCAAAGAAACTCCTAATTTCTTGTCTGAGGTTCTGAATCCCAACAATTCTCCTACCATTGATTTCTATCTGGCTGATTTCCTTCCTTTTTTTTTTGAACATGGTTGCAGCATGGAAGAACTTTGTGTTGTGGTCCTTTGCCTTGAAGCCATATGTTCTTGCTCTTTGCCTCCAGATTCTCTCCCTTCTAATGAGCCATTGGTGGAGGACACTAGTTGCAGCGTTCAGTCTAGCCACTTTCATATTCTCAAGCGTTCTCCCCTCACTTTCCCTTTCAAGGTCATGTATCACCTTTTCAAGATCAGCAATTCTGTTGTCCATGTGATCAAAATTTTCCCTGCGCCAAGTTCGAATGGTGGTTTTCAAGATCTTTAACTTGGTGTGTAGAGGCACATTAGGGGCTCTATGCCATTCATCGATAATGAAATTTTTGAAATTCGGGTGTAGGAACCATGCATCATAGCATCTGAACGGTTTGGGGCCCCAGTTATTGCACACTTCGAGCTGTAGAAGTATAGGATTATGGTCTGAGAAGCTTCTACTAAGGCCCACCAAGTTCATATTCGGAAATCTTGTCAACCATTCATTATGACATAAGGCTCTATCCAGTCTGCTTTTGGATTCGTTCCTTCTCCAGGTAAATCTCACCCCATGAAGCGGAATGTCAAGCAATCTTAAGTCATTGATCCACTCTGAGAAGTCTCTCATACTACGGATACATGTGACGGCTCCTGTTCTTTCCCCTGAATGTATTGTAACATTAAAGTCGCCAAGTACCAGAATGGGTTTGTTGACATTACCCGCCTTCACTTTGAGTTCCTCAAACATAGCCAGTCTACTTAATCTATCATTATGCCCGTAGATTACCCCAATGCAGCACTCAAAATTGTCATTATTGATTCGCCCTTCAATGAGGATCCATCTACCTCCCATATGTTTGGCTGAGGCCTGGAAGCTTTGTTTGTCCCATACGGCAATAAGTCCACCCCCATGTGTGTCAGAGGCAAATATCTCACAGTAATCATATTCATCATGCCCCCATAACCTTTTTAATCTAGGCTGAAAGGGTTTTCGATGTTTTGTTTCTACTAGGCCCATAAAAGACACCTTTTTCTTCTTGACAAGACGTCTAATTGATAACGATTTTTCCCCTTTGCCTATTCCTCGAATGTTCCAGAGTAGACAATTCATAATATTAATCTAGCCTAATTCACCAAGTGGGAGGGGTGTGTACGAAACTTCAATCTCCTTCTCCTTCCAAGGTCAAGATCCTTTTTGAATTTCTAAGCCCCTCAAGTACAGCTTCTTCCTCATAGGATGAGATACCTAAGAGTTGCGCAGTTTCCCAAGTTTTTTCTGCTTCAAGAGAGCCATTTGACTGAGTTGCAAGGGGTATCTGTGGGGGGAAGAGTTTTCTAGGGCGACCTCTAGGTCTCGAAGATGTGGCTTTCGGCGTAGTGTTGGACACTGGGGGTCTTAGGTATGGATAAGGGTTTAAGTTTGTAGCTGACACCCAACGTATATTCTCATCCAATATCATGGGATCAGTCCAACCGTGTTCTTCCCTGTTCTTCGGGCGATCAGACAATTCCTGCATCAACGGATCAGAAAACGAAAGGGATTGTGTGCTATTCTTTGAATTGTTCAAAGCTCCACTCCTATCATAATTTACATGTATTGGGGTCGGGGAGAACAGAGCCTCCGTGTCACAGTCACCACTTCCTCCATAATAGCCCGATAGTTCTTTCACCCAAACATCACAAGTAGTATGTTCACAAAGCAGTTTTATTCTATTGTCAATCCTATTTTGTGCCTTTGTTCTCAACAATATTCGGGCACTAGTAATGCTACGAATACCCTGCACTATGTTATGAATATTCAAGACAGGACCCCATTTTTCACCAATCAATGTCAAGTTTTCCTTTGAGCAGCATATGGGATGAATACCAACACACTCAACCCATACTAACCTATCATCAAAAGACTCCCCTTCCGACCACAATCTAACATCATCAAACACTTTCCACAAGGGGCTCTCCTCATTCACAGCATCAATGGAGTCATCTATGGAGTCAAAGACAATTAACAATTTAGTAGGGGATAGAGAGAGTATACCATGAATACCTTTGCACGCCGATAGTTTAGTTCTGAATTGCGGGAGGTGAAGGGTCATTGTGTTCTCAGCGATAACTGCCTTCTTCAACATCTCTGCGACGTCCATGTTTTCAGCCACATTAAGTGAGTGGATGGCTGGAATGGTGGTGGATTTATGGGTCACGATGGACTCCAGCTTCTCCACCTTCTGTTTTAGTCCCTGTGCAACGTCGAGGTAGCTGCGATTGTCTCTGAGTGCCGGGAACCATCGCTTCTGGACAGCAGCGTTCTTGTTCTTTTTCACCGGCGTCGAGGGCTTCCTTACAGGGGCACCTCCTCTTTCGTATCTGGCCATGGACACCCGAAGTTTTCTCCCCTGAACAGCAAGCCCACTTACCTTTTCAATGGCGGTTTTCGCTTCTTCTACAGTAGCGTATCTCACGAACCCGAACAAGACGTCTCTGTTTCTTCTGATTTTTGCCGATATGAAGACGTCGGCTACATTTC
>NC_080047.1:32451798-32511798 GCF_026212465.1 Amaranthus tricolor
CATATCTACCAAACCAACATGACTCATTAACTTCCCCTCGAGCTCAACTCGGAATATAACGAAAAAATACATTTACAATTACAAAAGCCGGAAGCTAATAGCCCTGCATGACTGTATTTTACAGTTCAATACACGAAAGTAGAATGACTTGCATTGATCTCCCCTACAGGTCTACGACTTACATAGTGTAAAATTGCGATTGGTTATGGTTATGATATTGTCAATACAATAGTTTCGCCTTTATCTAGGCCAATGTTTCAGTCCCATTAAGCTCAAAGACTTTTACAATACAGTCTTGACACGAAGAGGTGTTCATTCGGGTCATCATGTTGATTTCGAATTAGGTGTTTCGGATCGGTTTGAAATCGAGTCTTGTGTCTATATGGTTTTTACATAATTGTGGGTAATATTTTGCACTATGACAAGTATTCTACAAACAAAATATACAATTAGGTATCAAATGGAAACCAGAAAACAAGTGGCCAACATCAGTTACTCTGACAAATACATTCCAGTTCAAAATTTATTTTGTGCTTTTGATGCCTTCAAAAGCTTTAAGGTACTGAAAATATGTATGAGGTAAACAATGGGATCCCTCCAAATAAGCACTTACTCTTAATTCATGTAAAACATCAGTTTAAATCAGTATAACATAATTCTCTAGTTAGTTCGCTTTTTAAATTCGCGATTCGCTCAAAATGACCCTAAAATAGCCCAAAATTGACCATAATTCGCTTTTTTTATTTACGATTTGCAAGGAGATTAGTGATTTATGTGACAGTGATTTGAATCAATATGAATTAGTAAATGGATATGACAATAGAATATATAATCCAGGTAAGTAAGAACCATTTGAATATAACACGCTCAAGCAAATAGTTTGTTAATGTTTTTAAGCAAGAGAAGTGAGTTACCTACTCAATAGCTCTTGTAATTGAGCAAGATAGTATTGATTATATGCCTTCTCATTGCCGTATCTCTTGTTATGCCTATCCCAAGGAGAAAGATACAACCCTGCATCAATCCCATGATTTTTTGCTGAAGTAACAAACTCCTGAACAACATCCCCATGACCCTCTTTCCAAGGGCTCTTCATAACAGAATGATCAGTGTACTTAGAAGGCCATAAACAGAATCCATCATGGTGTTTTGCAGTAAGAATAGCCAATGATATCTCTGCCTCAGCTGCAACCTGGAACCATTGATCAGTTTTCAGGCAGGTCGGGTTGAAAATGGACGGGGATTCTTGGCCGGTGCCCCACTCGGAGTCGGTGAAAGTGTTGACACCAAAGTGGAAGAACATAATGATCTCTCTTTGTTGCCATTTCAGTTGGGAGTATGATGGGAGTGGAAGGAGTGGTAAGGGTGGTGGTATTGCTTAAGTTTCTAGGGAATTTATGGTGATAATGTTACCATATAATTGCATTAGTACTAGAAAAGATAATGGAATCAAGACCTTGGCCATTGGTGCTCTGTTTTATGCCCTACTGAACTGCACTTGTAACATGTCATTATATAGTATGTGGAGTACTAATGTGGTGGAACTTTGTATCTTTTATGGTTTTTGAGTTGTCTTGGGATTATTACTACTTCATTTATTGTCCATCTGTTCTTTCATTATATTTTGATTAGACATTCTTTTATCTTGTTGATCATTTGAAATAATAACGTACTGGAAAAATAATTAAAGGTCTAAGCACAGTCTGATAAAGCTCATGCTGAACAGAGCTAAAAAGTTTGTTTACCAAAAAAGCGGTTACAGTTTCATGTATATTAATTGAAGCCATGGTATGATACCCATGAACCTCATGCTGATTTGAGATTTTTAACACTACTCAAAACCTCATACATGGAATATTTGTACTTGAATTGTTTTAATTAATTATAACTTTATGATTCACCTCAATTTATATTAAAATATTTTTAACATGCATTTCTAATGGTATGGTTAAAAGATACTTGTTAAAAGATACTTGTAAAAGAGATAATGCAAAAGGAGAAAAAGACAGGGCACCAAACAAGTTTAGAGGAAGAAAAGAAAAAGTTAGTGGTGGGCACTGGGCAGTTTAGGTCCATCCTTGAATTCATTATTTGTTTTATTCTTCTTTCAGTTTCCACCCCAGTCCCGAGTCCCCAAACATGTAAATTGCAATCAAACATTCATTCACGGGTGTATTTTCTTATACTCTTGTTTACACCTGAATGGCTGAATCTGATACAAAGCAATTAGGGAACGTACAAAAAACAAGCACATGTGAATATGTGGTAGGGATTCAAAACTTGGTAAACAAGTTGGATATTATACTGGCACATCATGGACAAAGAGACACAAGTAACTATACTAAATAAGAATATGATATCACTCATATTTCTCTGGCTCTAACAATTTATAGGTAAAAATTAATCACATTTCTCTGACCCTCTCTCTAGAGGGGATACGACTTATTATTTATTATCTTCCTTGACCCAAACCTGTTTTCGAGTGGAATATTAAGTTGAAGATAATGATAAATAAATTAAAACAAATTAAACTGAATTAATTAAGTAATAGTCATTATTTAAATCGAGATCTACGATGCCACACCAACCATTATGAGCACAACTACAAAACTATTCCCTCCATTATATTTAGAATTTTCAAATACATTAAGACAAATTAAAAAAAAAATTTAATGAATATAGAAAAGTTAAAATGAAAACAAAAGGAGTATTAGTAGTAGTACATGGTTGTCACTAAAATACGGAAAGTTTGGATATGCCAATACAAGCACTACAGGTGAACTCAATGAACATGCCATTGCTATATCATGGTATGAACCGGGTTCACTGGCCTCATGCCGAAAGCAACCACTTAAGTCTTAAATAGTAAGTCATGGCCAAAGCAGGTCTCTCAAAAATTCAGATAATACTATCACTATCAGGATGATAACAAAAATCAAAGGCTAACTCATAAAACATGTGCCAGACACAAGCCTGTTGTTGTCAAGTTCAGGCCAAGAAGTCCAGCAGCCCACTGTCAACTCAAACAGTAGAAAAAAACGCGACCACATGCTCTCGCGAGCATAATCATTCTTACAATTGCAAGGTGGTGATAGGTTTTATCTCCATTCACCAATACAGCAACCTCCGAATAACTTTCTTGTACCTTAATACCTTGTGGTTTCATCATTTGTTCAATTTGATGAAAACTGAAAGCTGATTATGGTTACTCATAGATGAAACAAACACATTGAAGCATAAATGTCTCGGAATTCAGATGATTAAGATAGATTTGGGAATTCAGATGCACTCTCTGCCTTCATTACTTCAACTACACAAGCCCAAAGAAAATTGCCTTCATTGATGTCCGACAATGTAGTTGCTTTGTCCTCTTTCCAAACTCGACATGATGCGAAATTTTTATCAATTAAATATTATGATTACTCACACAATTGTTATCAGTCACCAAAAGTCAAAAGTACTAAAAATACTAACTAAGCCTTGTGAATCATAATATATAGCAAAGCAACAACTAATGTAACCTTTTCTACAACATAATGTATTAACATAAGTACAAGTATGGGCTAAGATAGAGATACTCCTCCCAATTACTGTTAACTTTACATGATTTCAGCCAACATCTTAAGTTCTCCTGTAAACATAAATTCAATTTTCATCAATAACGGCAAAAAATGCTACCTTTAACAGGACAGAAGGGTAGATATATATATTCTATTACTAAGCACAATACATATAACATTTCAGGTGTCGCAGACTATTGCAAAGTAAGACGTTTGGAGTATTTTGAATAATCTTTTTCCTCAAAAATGAAATCTCGTTTGTTTGTTATACTGCACCACTTGTTTAGACCTTAAAACTCCAAACAAATGGCGTTAAGTTTAGTCAGTTATGTTCACAAAGAAGTTTAAGATATTACATTTTAAAATCCAGCTAAACTTATGTCCTTGTATTTCGAATCAGCATTGTTTACATTTAGAACGTAAATTATGTTCAAATGATGCAATATTCCAACTTTGTGACTAACTCAAAGTTCAAACCAGACACCTCAGGCTCAGATAACACAGCAATGTGACAGTGATAAAAATTTCTACATGAGAGGTTGTTAGACATGCATTGAAGAAGCAACATTATTTAGAGGGGAAATCCATCAACATGTCTTATTTTTACTATTTTCCTTTTAAAAGGTCCGATATTATGCTTTCAAGTAGTGTTACTTCTGAAAACTTAGAGATTCAGTGAGTTGTGTCCGCAAAGAAGTCGCAATTGACTCAGTCTTATGAATTGCGTCATCCACATTCATTTCAAACATCTAAACAGCAGTAACAATAGTTTTCCTAGCTTCCCCCATTCCCACAATTTTTACGGGCTCACCAACAACAGTCCCTTATCAAACCTCCCAGTGAAAATTTTTCTAAAACATTGAACAGAAGTATCAGTAGCATTTCTAGTAGCTGTTCTCAAAATTATTAAAATCTTTCCAACCTCCCTCAGCAGTCGGCAATCAACCTTGTCACCGAATCTCACAACTGACAATTAAAAACACATCTCAGATGGTCAATAAAAAGAATAAAGTAGCTGATATAAACAAAAAAAGTCACTGATGTGTTAGGATTATAGGTGATTGGTTCACCAAGTAATTACGACATAATTAAGCAAATTAATCAAATTTGTTAGTATGGTAAGAAAAGGACCATGTACAGTATTGGGATTGGTTGAGGGAGAATCAATCTAGTACATTTGCCCCTTGTACTCATGGGTTGATTTAGAGTCAACCTTGGAGAGCAAGGACTCCATCAGACAAAGGACATGTGTAGAATATGGCAAGAGGGAGTATAGGAGACCATGGGACACGTTGCAAAAAGGAGCAAAAGCTTCAGCAGGCTCCTTGCTCAAACATGCGCCAGCTTGCTCAAACAAGCGTTGGGCTCCAGCAACATTCTGCCTTCAGTTGTCATTTGTGTTAATGCCCTATTTATTTGTTACCTTTTCCCTATATTTTCCTATAAATACACTAGTCCTAGTTCTGTTAAGCATGCTAAAGTCTCATTTGTATAGCTCTCCTTATTGTTTAGTTTACTACCCTCATTATATCCTCTCTTCCTCACTAAACCTACATTGTAATTGCTTCGCATTTTGTATTTGTCCTTTAAACAAATAAATACTTTTTTATAGCTAAACATGGTAGATGTAGCCTAAGTTTGGTGAACATCTTAAATCTTGAGTCTTTATTTGTCTTGTTCATTATTGTTATTCATTACATACTTGCATATTTGATTCATACATTAACACACACCTTAAACATCCATCTAAACTCAAGTTTGATCTTTGGTGAGTGAGAGTGCCTCTCATTTCAATTGTTATCAGAGTCAAGGGTTATTTTGGATTATTTGAGGTATTAATGGAGGTCATTTGAAGTTCAAGATGTCAACAATGAATTTATGCATTGAGAAGTTTGATAGAAACATAAATTTTAATTTATGGCAATTAAAGATGAAGGCAAATTCAATTTAAAATAGTGTTCATAAGGCTCTGGAAGGTGAGGAGAAGAAGCCCATTGGTGTTGGTAAGGCTAAATGGGAAAAGATGGATACTAAAACTTTATCCGCCATACAACTTTGCCTCTCCAATAAAGTCTTGAAAGATTTTGTAAAGGAGCTAACTTCAAAAGGGATTTGGGAGAAGTTGGCATCACTCTATATGGCCAAGAGTGTTACCAATGGACAACTCTTGAAGAGTCATTTATAAATCTTCGATTGCAAGAAAGTAAGCATATGAAACCTCATATTGATGAGTTTTACTCTATTGTTTTGGATTTATTAAATATTGAGGTTTCCATTAAGGATGAAGACTTGGCAATTCTCTTGTTATGTTCTCTACCCCTTCTTACAAACATTTTAGGGAGCCTTTACTATATGATAGAGACACTTTGTGTACTGAGGATGTAAGAAAGGCCTTGACACAAAAAGACCTTATTAATTCCCAATTTGCATAAAAGGTGTCCATTGAGTCCAAGATGCTTTGTTTAATAAGGAGTCAGTTAGGACCAAAAGAGTTATGACTTGTTGTAACTAGTGTAGGAAGAAAGGCCATCCAAAGAAGGATTGTTGGAAGTTAAAATCCAAACAATCCGATGAGCACAAGTCCAAAGGAGCTAGTTCTGCCAAAGCTAGCTATGTTAAAGAAAAATATAATGTTGGGTGCTCTTGTTGTTACTAGTGAGTACAAGGATGATGATTCTTGCATTTCGGATTCAGGTTGTTCTAACCATATCACTTCTAATTCTAGTTTTCTCTCAACTTATCAAAAGGTTGATGGAAGAAAGGTCACTATGGGCACTGAGGCTAGCTATCCGATAGTTAGTATTGGAGATGTTAGAATCATTATGTTTGATGATGTTGTAAGAATATTGTTCCGAGTCTTTCATGTTCCAAGCTTAAATAGACACTTAACCTCCCTTGATACTTTAGATAAAGGCTTTAGGTGCATTGGTAAAGGTGGAGTTTGAAAGGTTGATAAGGGTCCAAGAATATTCTTGAAAGGATCCATTGATGATGAAAGCTTGTACAAGCTACTTGGGTCAACCTTGATTAGTACGTTCGTGAGTCCACTACTTCAGCCAAGCATGGTGATAATGATACTTCTACATGTAATAATGACTTGAGTGTAATTTCAATATCTCCCAAAAAGCTCATGGGTTGTATGGACTTGGTTGGTAATTAATTATACTCTTTCGTAAGTAGGGATGCAGGCGAGGCGGGTCTAATAGGAGACCCGCCCCATCCCCGCCCCATCGGGGCGGGGATGGGTCCCGGTTTGATGGGTCATGGGGCGGGTACGAGTATAAAATTCATACCCACCGCGGGGATGGGGATGGGGATGGGGATGGGTTTTAGGTGATACCCGCCCCATCTCCGCCCCGCCCCACCCCGCCCCGCCCCATCCACGCCCCGCCTAACGAAATGTACAAATTTTGAGAATTGGAATACCCTAAATTATTTTTCAAATTTCTGAAAACCTTGAATTATTTTCAAATTTTTTAAAAAACTTTAAAAACCCCGTTTTTATATTTCTTTTAAGGTCTAAGATCATGTTTTTTAGAGTAAGGTTTATAATCATGTTTTGTCTATTTTTTATCCTTTTTTCTCAATAAAATTTGTTTATATTCATTACGAGTTGTGTAGAGGTAGGCGATATTAAGTGATGATTAGATAGGGATTTGAAAATAAATATGTGACACAGATGGGTATTAAGCGGGGATTTGACGGGTGGTGGGGCGGGTAAAATGGGTATTAGACGGGGATGGATACCCAGATGGGGATGGGGATGGGGATGGTATTAGGTAGAAACCCATCGGGGCGGGGATGGGGAAAAAAATTATACCCGCCGCGGGGATGGGGATGGGGATTGATTTACCAGATGGGGATGGGGATGGTAACGCCAATACCCGCCCCGCCCCGCCCCGTTTGCATCCCTATTCGTAAGCCCTTATAGGGCATTCTAGTAAATGTGTTTTGTTTTGTGCACATGTATATTTTGTTTGTTGAGTATAGTAGCGTCTAGCTAGAGATGTTTGTAGGTGTTGTTAGATGTACTCGAAAGTGATCTTTGTGACTTGGAGAACACAAGTCAAGGTGGAGATTGTTAAGATTATAGGTGACTTTCACCAAGTAATTAGGACATAATTAAGAAAATCAATCAAATAGTTACTACATTTGCCTCTTGTACTCATTGGTTTATTTAGAGCCTTGTGAGCAAGACATAACCTTGGAGAGCAAAAAATCCATCAAACATAAGACATTTGTAGGATGGCAAGAGGAAGCATAGGGGACCATGGGACACCTTGCACAAAGGAGCTGAAACAGTGCCCGTGCTCGAACGAGCACAGGGCTCCCGCAACATTCTGCCTCAAGTCGTCGTTTTTGTTGATGTCCTATTTACTTGATACCTCATTGCCCTATGTTTCCTTATAAATACAATAGTCCTAAGTTTTTGTTAATCATGTTAAAGTCTCATTTGTATAGCTCTCTTTATTGCTTAGTTTACTCCCTCACATTAGCTCATCACTTGCTCACTTAATCTCCATTGTAATTCCTTCAAGTTTTGTATTTGTTCTTTAAACACATATAAATACTATGGTAGCTACATATGGTGAATGTAGCCTAAGTTTGGTAAACGACCTTAAATCTTTTGCCTTTATCTGTCTTGTTCAGTATTGATATTCATCATATACTTGCCTATTTGGTTCATACATTAAAACACACCTTAAACACCCATCTAAACCCAAAGTTTGATCTTTGGTGAGTAAGATTTCCTCTCATTTCAGAATGTTATATGACGCAACTAGCAAAGTCAATCATCGATGGAGATCATACAGTCTGAACGTTCTCCATGAACACTAGTCATTAATCAACTAACATGTTAGCATAATCATCAAGCATATAAGAAGCCGCATGAAAAAAAAATCCTAAGAAGCCAAATCAGAAAGGAAGGGAAAAGTCAGGTAGAAAGAAGCAAGGATAAGAGGCCAAGACTCATTCCCTGTATTGAATAATCAATCAAAACAACCAAAATTTTCTGCTATGTTAGATCAATTATCATAAGAGTTTGCATAAAAGAAAAATCTAAAAGAACAAAGAACTTGCAATTAATCAGTCAATCAATTAGAAAAATTACCGAAAGACAAGTCTAATCCTCCTCCCCACTTTCATCACTGAAATAACTAGCCTTCTTAACCTTCTTCCCTTTGCTCGATTTCGGATGATCGTAGTATTCATGATCATGACCCATCAATAATCTCTGATCAGCACCATTATCAACCACAGAAGCCCAATTATCTTCCTCAAAAACAACACTCTCTTCTTCATCCCTTTCTCTATCATCTTCCTCATCATCCTCATTTTTCCTCCTTTGCTCTTTCTCTCTTCTACCCTTTTTAGGAACAGGTCTTTCCCTAGGACCCAACTGATTTTTAGGACACTCATAACTCAAATGACCCTCTTCTCCACACTCATAACATCTTGACTTATCTTTGTAAACACGTCGCCGAATAAACTCAGGAGCACGACCATTATCAGCAGCAATCGAAGCTCTTAGGGTTCGGCCATTAAGAACTTTTCCATTCATTTGGCGTGCAGCAGAAACAGCATCATTACGAGACACAAAAAGGATGAAGGCAACGCCACGACTGAGGCGAGTTGCACGGTCTTTAAGGACGGTAACACGGGCGACTTTACCGAAGGTGGAGAAGAGAGTAAAAAGATCGGAGTTAGTGAGGTTAAAGTCGAGATTACTAACGTAGACGGTTGATTTTGATGGGGCTAAACCACCGCTTCCATGGTTGTGAATGGTGGTGTTGGTGGTGGCAGTGGAGGAGGATGTGGGATTAGAAGAGGTTGGAGTGGTGTAGCGATAGTAGAAGGTTTCGTCTTCGTCGCTGTCGTTCATGTTTGTCAATAGGAACAATTGCCTAAGGAGTACGGGCTTTTCTAAGTCTGTCACGCCTGGCTGCGAAAATTTGAACAAGTAAATTTATGTTAAAAAAAAAATTGTTTTAAATAATCTCATTTTTCGAGGTAAAATAAGTTATAAGGTATGCTAGCAACAAATACATAATAAAGGTTGGATTATTAGAAAATAATCTAAAAGTATGGATTATTCACAGCGCATGGGCAATAGATAGGATTACTCATAACAATTTTTCCTATAAAAAATAAATAAACTAGGCATGGGAAAAACTTAATTCTCATAATAAGTACGAAATTTTCAAAGCTGTGGTACAGCGAACAAAGGAAAACTGATCAATAAAAGTTACGCACTTTATTCGTTATTACTAACATGGAACCAAGGAAGCAATGGTCAAACAGGTTCAAACCTTTGTTCAGTGAAGAAAAGTTTGACCAGGGGCAAAACTAATGGTAGGTCAATGATGTCAATTGACTCACTTAAATTTTGAGGAAAAACAATAGTTGTTAAAGCTTTACTGGCTAAGTTGGTAGAATAATGGGCTTATAAGCAAATGGTCACAAATTCAAATTCCTTTGACTTGTTTTTTTTTTTTTTTTTCACTCTACATTTCTATTTCCCCATAGTCTCATTCAAGCTCGCCCTTGATTCCCCCTACTTCCTATTTTCTTTCCCAATTTTTTCCAGCAGTCGACAGCCTCTTCATCCTTTACCGTCGTGAACTCCAACCACTGACTGGCCACGATAACTTCCCGCGGGGTTGCACACAGTATCAATCCAAGTATGTACTTTTATTTTTCTTTTTATTTCTTTCCATAAAAATTTGAAATTTGTGCGATTTCACTTAAATTTCTCATTTCTTTGAATGTTAATCATTAAAACATTGTTAGTTGATCTATGATTGATGCTTGTACAATACCCCAAATTACAATTTGTTGATTAATTTAGGGTTTTTAACTTAATTGGTAGTAAATTTATAAAATTAGGTTTTCTTATCTAATTTGTTGGAATTTATTAGAGCTTCAATTAATTAGTCATTTTATTCTACAATTGATTCAGGTAGTTTGTTTGAATTTCTTGAAATAAGACATTAGATTATTGATTTAGGGTTTTTGGCTATACACTTTTAAGATTGTGAGGATGTTAAATTTATTGTGTTAATGTTTTTTTTAAGTTTTAAAAATTTGATGAATCTAGCAATTAGGTTAGTTGATTTTCTTTGAATTTATTTGAATTGGGCAGTACTAAATGTTGAATTTATTTGTCATTTGATTAGTTTGATAATGTATTTAGTAATTTTCTAGGTTTTTGTCCTCTTGTAGAATTTTCCATTTGGTGATTTGTGTCTCTTGTATGGTTTATTAAAGTATGAGCAATAGTAATTTTTAGGTTGTTGGTTGTTGTGAATTGAGGAAATACTTTTTTCATTTTTGTCTTAGGATTAAAGGCATAAACCTAAACCTTCATTAAAAAAAATAAGTAAAAGGATTTTATGATATTGATGGATCTCATGATATTTGGTATTGCTTGTTGGGGATAAGAATTTATAGACTTGGAGAGATGAAAGGAAGCACTAGAGATGGAATTGTCAATTGTTAGTATCTGTTACTGCACAGTTGGAAACAGAAACAAAGTAACGGTATTGTTTATCCACAAGTAACGGTATTGATTACCAAATCTTCATGGCAAACAATGTGTAAGGGATTCACTTATACGTTTCCGTTACTAGCTGTTAAAAAAACGATACCAAACACTCCATAAATGATTAAATTATGTGTTGTTTCTAAAATATAAAAACTCTACTAAACAATTGTGTATTAAATAAATAATGTTGAATGTAAATTTTTCACTTAAATTATCGACATCACTTGTTTTGTTTTTTGGATCCCCCGAGTTTAACCTTGCGGAAATGCATTAAAATGATTTCAAAATCATTTATAAAACGCATTAGTTCGCTGTTAGTAACAGCGAACAAAGATGTTGGTCAAAAAAAGTCGAATATTTTTGTTCCCACTTATTAAGTAGGAACAAAGATGTTGACTTTTATTGACCAGCATCTTTGTTCGTTGTTACTAACAACGAACAAAGTCTTTAACTTTTATTAACCTTGTTCTTTGTTTGCTGTTAGTAACAGCGAACAAAACCTAACCACCACTTTGAGAATTTCGTGCTAATTTTGGGAATTAAGTTTCCCTCATGCCTAGTATAAGAATTTTTTATATAATTTTTCTTATTTGATTCAAATTTTCCCTAGCTGCCTCCTTCGTGACTCTTTAGCTCTTTGCGCCGACTGCGGTCCGTCAATATAACGGGTCCGGCTTTGACGAAAACAAATACGATTAGACTAAGCCTAAAAAGCAGAAGATGGGTCGAACTGGATCAAGCATAATGGGTCTGAGTCGATCCAACACGATACCTACCACCAAAGAAAAGTAAGGGTAGACCAACGAGATGGGTGTTGAAAATTAGAAGGATAAGAAGCATTGTACATCCTTGATTTCAATAAGAAAAAAAATCTAAGGTCATGATTGAACCAAAATCACTTAATTGTAAAGGTCACTAAGTTACATAGAAAAGTAACTATGGCATAAGTTTGAAAAATGTTCTTAATATATAACATAGTATTTTTTTTTGAATATATAGTGACTAACAAAAAATCTTTCTCATCTTTCTTATATTAAAATCGTTGTTATTTGACACACTCACACTCTCTCTCTCTCTCTCTGTATATATATATATATATATATATATATATATATATATATATATATATATATACATACATATATATATATATATACATACATATATATATATATACATATATATATATATATACATATATATAAATATATATATATATACATATATATATATACATATATATATATATATATATATATATATATAATAAGTGTGCAGCGGTGAGGTGGATGGACTTATTCGTGGGTGTTATTTTCATGTTATTATCCACCTGTTAATCTGAAATGAGTGAGTTTGTTCCACTTGAGTTTTGCTTTTTTTAAGAATGTTGTTCAAATCGTCTTATTTCCGGGCCAGATGGGTTGAGCTCGACAACAAACTCTTCATGATCAGAAAAATTAAATGATTCTAAGCTCTTGGTGCCGATTCCGTTTGTTACCTTGTCATATTCTCTATTCATCGGAATTTGAAAATGACAGGTACTACACATACGCCAATATCCTTTTGGGGTGTAGCCTCAGCCTGTTGGTTTTTGTCATCGTTGCACATCACTAGTCACTATAGACAAGAAAACATGATCTTAATAAGACCACATGTGATTCACTATTTTTTGTGCCTGTTTGTCATCATTGCTTTTTGTGTCTAATTCACCCAATTTTAAGATTGGCTTGTTTCAAGGAGGAACATACACACTACCAAACATTAGACTTTTGAAGTCCAAAATAATTTAGCTATATCTATGATGTGATATATGTTATTTCTTGACTATATAAGTATTAGTTCCTGACACGAGAATTCCCATTGGGATGCCAATAAGGATCAAAAAACAACCCAACAGAAGATAATCAAAGCATACTTTTATATACAACTACCAAACAAATCACAATTTCATCAAACCAACGACCCAGATCCAGATTCCAGCCAACAAACAAATCAAACAAATCAAACAAATCAAATCAAACTGCCAAGCAATCAAACAAATTGGATACTTACTATTCACAAATCATAACACAATCAGATACAAAAAATAAGAAAATACCGAATAAAAGAGATTCCATCACGAAGTGAATGAGGAACAATGCGAGTAGAAATGGGGGAAGAAAGATAAGAACGAGATGCAAGAATCCCTTCACTACCACCAGCAACAAGATAGGCATTACCCACTTCGTTGAAGACTTGTTGGTTGTAAGTGTGAATTGAGCCATTTGAGAATTGGATATTTGAAAATGCTATTGCTATTATTAGTATAAAAATGGGGGATTTTAGGAGAGAAAATGGAGGGGATTTAAGGTTTTGAATCCCGAAATCCATAGTGATTGGGGAAAATATTGTGAGTTTGCTTGCTGAAATGAAGTCTAAACTCTCACTGTTTGGTATGTGAAATGAAGTCTAAATTAACAATGAACTAATGAAGCTATGAAACAATTAAACAAATTAACAATTACAATTACAAATTAACAATTAAATAAGTAATGGAAGCATGGAACTCACAAGTGACGAAGTGTACTGTCGAAGTATGGAATTGAAGAGGAAGAGGAAGCGTCGATTGCGGATTGTCGAACAGTCGAACACTCGAACAGTCAGATTGTCGAAGGCTCGAAGGTCGAAGCGACGAAGGTCACGAAGCAACTTGGATTGCAGTCAGTGGCGGACAGGACTGGACGAGGAACGGAGGAAGGAGCCGGAGAGTGTACTGTCGGAGTGCAAGGAGCAGTCGAAGAATGGAATTGAAGAGGAAGAGGAAGCTGGAAGCGTCGCGAATCGATTAATCGAAGGTCGAACACAACACTCGAACTGTTTACTGTCGATTGTCGAATGTCGAAGGCTCGAAGCGACGAACGGACGAAGCAACTTGGCCGGTGCCCGGTGCCGGTTGTGGCGGTGGAGATTTGGAGAAGGAAGACTGGAAGAGGCTAGAGACTAGAGAGAGAAGAGAGAGTAATGGTGTAATGCAGTAATGGTTTAGGGTTTGTTTTTGTTTTTGGCTTCTCCAGACGCTTCTTTACATTTTTATTTTTATTTTTTTAGGTGATTAGCGACGGGAAGTTTGGTCGCCAAGTGGTCGCCAATAATGAAGACAGTAATTTTTTTTTTTTAAAAGCTCATTTATTTTTTTCAAATTGGGGGGTCCACTGCCCCCACTTGACCCTAGCTGGGTCCGCCACTGGAAGATATCAAAGGCAAGTCCCGTGACTTCACTATCCTGATCTTCACCCTCTTGGCATGTACACCTTCAATTCCTAACCAATGAAGCCTCTTATACCCCACGGTTGTCCCGGTTGCAACCGCCTTCCCATCTACATAAATCTCATGCTGTTGGATCCTCTGTCCAAGCCTGATTGCTTCTTGGATCATGATAACATTAAATCTCAGCCCTTGATTGACCCCTCTTATCTCAATCCATTGGTTATTCCTGTCTTCTTCACTCGGTGCCCAATAAGTCCACAACTGATCCTCATCGAGCATATTTTCTGGTCCGAAACTACTTCCTTTTGCTCCTCTTTGGCTACTTACTTTTACCAAACATTTCTCTGCTAGATTGTGAAAGAAAATCGTGTTGAGTGCCTTTCGGAACTCAGACAACCGTTTGGTATCATCTACGGAGATGAGGCCAGTCGAGTTTGGAGGCACATTTAGCAGTAACACACAATTTCTTCCTACTGAATTGTAGTATATTTCTTGTAGTTCACTTAGCTTCTTTGGTTTTTCAGATTTGTGCCAAAACCACCCTGGTCGAATCGATACATCACATTCTGGAGGTAACTAATCCGTTCCTTTAGGATCTCCAGAGTTAAGATAACTGCATTTGATTAAGAAATCGATCATTAAATGATCACACAAACATCACATGAGTTTCATCAACATCATCGTCATCATACCCATTATCCGAACATAGGAAACTATGATCAGGGTCTAGGGAGGGAAGGAAGGCGGCAACCCATACCCAAAAAAGAGCTTAAACTACTCAAAAACTACAGTCTATAATGAATGACGAAAATTGCAAACCTTAGGGGTTTAAATAGTAGTATGATCACAATAATCTAATACGAACTCGTTAGTTAGACACAATTTACTTGTTTTGGCATATTACTTGTTTAAGAAAAAGGTTTCATACCTAAATTATGCAATGTTTTATCAGATATTACCAAAATTTCTAATGAAGTTTTCTATACGAAAGTTAATATACTAAATCCAGATTGCTTCTGTGTAAACTATAAACTAATAGAGAGTGAGAACTTACTCAACAATGCTTGCATTGCCAATTGATAATGATGTTCTGTTGATGGTAGACCAGCAAGTGTTTCCAGCAAATCCTTTTTCATTTCCAGCCCATCTGACGTCTGGACCCGCATCAGAGAATATGTTTATTGAACTCTGGAGCTCCTTAACCATTGCAAATCAATCCCAAAAATAGTAGGACATATTTGGTGCATTTGAACCTTTGGCCCCATCAAACCAAATCTCTCTTACATCTTCATATCTACCAAACCAACATGACTCGTTAACTTCCCCTCGAGGTCAACTCGGAATATAACGAAAAAATACATTCACAATTACAAAAGCAGGAAGCTAATAGCCCTGCATGACTGTATTTTACAGTTTAATACACGAAAGTAGAATGACTTGCATTGATCTCCCCTACAGGTCTACGACTTACATAGTGTAAAATTGCGATTGGTTATGGTTATGATCTTGTCAATACAATAGTTTTGCCTTTATCTAGGCCAATGTTTCAGTCCCATTAAGCTCAAAGACTTTTACAATACAGTCTTGACACGAAGAGGTGTTCATTCGGGTCATCATGTTGATTTCGGATTAGGTGTTTCGGATCGGTTTGAAATCGAGTCTTGTGTCCATATGGTTTTTACATAATTGTGGGTAATATTTTGCACTATGACAAGTATTCTACAAACAAAATATACAATTAGGTATCAAATGGAAACCAGAAAACAAGTGGCCAACATCAGTTACTCTGACAAATACATTCCAATTCAAAATTTTGTTTGTGCTTTTGATGCCTTCAAAAGCTTTAAGGTACTGAAAATATGTATGAGGTAAACAATGGGATCCCTCCAAATAAGCACTTACTCTTAATTCATGTAAAACATCAGTTTAAATCAGTATAACCTAATTCTCTAGTTAGTTCGCTTTTTAAATTCGCGATTCGCTCAAAATGACCCTAAAATAGTCCAAAATTGACCATAATTCGCTTTTTTTATTTACGATTTGCAAGGAGATTAGTGATTTATGTGACAGTGATTTGAATCAATATGAATTAGTAAATGGATATGACAATAGAATATATAATTCAGGTAAGTAAGAATCATTTGAATATAACAGGCTCAAATCCAAGCAAATAGTTTGTTAATGTTTTTAAGCAAGAGAAGTGAGTTACCTAGTCAATAGCTCTTGTAATTGAGCAGGATAGTATTGATTATATGCCTTCTCATTGCCGTATCTCTTGTCATGCCTATCCCAAGGAGAAAGATACAACCCTGCATCAATCCCATGATTTTTAGCTGAAGTAACAAACTCCTGAACAACATCCCCATGACCCTCTTTCCAAGGGCTCTTCATAACAGAATGATCAGTGTACTTAGAAGGCCATAAACAGAATCCATCATGGTGTTTTGCAGTAAGAATAGCCAATGATATCTCTGCCTCAGCTGCAACTTGGAACCATTGATCAGTTTTCAGGCGGGTCGGGTTGAAAATGGACGGGGATTCTTGGCCGGTGCCCCACTCGGAGTCGGTGAAAGTGTTGACACCAAAGTGGAAGAACATAATGATCTCTCTTTGTTGCCATTTCAGTTGGGAGTATGATGGGAGTGGAAGGAGTGGTAAGGGTGGTGGTATTGCTGAAGTTTCTAGGGAATTTATGGTGATAATGTTACCATATAATTGCATTAGTACTAGAAAAGATAATGGAATCAAGACCTTGGCCATTAGTGCTCTGTTTTATGCCCTACTGAACTGCACTAGGCAATCTCTTGGAACATGTCATTATATAGTATGTGGAGTACTAATGTGGTGGAAGTTTGTATCTTTTATGGTTTTTGAGTTGTCTTGGGATTATTACTACTTCATTTATTGTCCATCTGTTCTTTCATTATATTTTGATTAGACATTCTTTTATCTTGTTCATCATTTGAAATATTAACGTGCATTCACTTTTTCATCAAATAATATGATAAGGGTTTAATTTTCACCACTACAATATTATCAATTTCCCCTCTACCTTCTGCCGGTATGGAATTTTACTTGTCCTATAATTATAAGAAATCCGTACTGGAAAAATAATTAAAAGTCTAAGCACAGCCTGATAAAGCTCATGCTGAACAGAGCTAAATAGTTTGTTTACCAAAAAAGCGGTTACAGTTTCATGTATATTAATTGAAGCCATGGTATGATACCCATGAACCTCATGCTGATTTGAGATTTTTAACATTACTCAAAACCTCATACTTGGAATATTTGTACTTGAATTGTTTTAATTAATTATAACTTTATGATTCACCTCAATTTATATTAAAATATTTTTAACATGCATTTCTAATGGTATGGTTAAAAGATACTTGTTAAAAGATACTTGTAAAAGAGATAATGTAAAAGGAGAAAAAGACAGGGCACCAAACAAGTTTAGAGGAAGAAAAGAAAAAGTTAGTGGTGGGCACTGCGCAGTTGAGGTCCATCCTTGAATTCATTATTTGTTTTATTCTTCTTTCAATTTCCACCCCAGTCTCGAGTCCCCAAACATGTAAATTGCAATCAAACATTCATTCACGGGTGTATTTTCTTATACTCTTGTTTACACCTGAATGGCTGAATCTGATACAAAGCAATTAGGGAACATACAAAAAACAAGCACATGTGAATATGTGGTAGGGATTCAAAACTTGGTAAACAAGTTGGATATTATACTGGCACATCATGGACAAAGAGACACAAGTAACTATACTAAATAAGAATATGATATCACTCATATTTCTCTGGCTCTAACAATTTATAGGTAAAAATTAATCACATTTCTCTGACCCTCTCTCTAGAGGGAATACGACTTATTATTTATTATCTTCCTTGACCCAAACCTGTTTTCGAGTGGAATATTAAGTTGAAGATAATGATAAATAAATCAAAACAAATTAAACTGAATTAATTAAGTAATAGTCATTATTTACATCGAGATCTACGATGCCACACCAACCATTATGAGCACAACTACAAAACTATTCCCTCCATTATATTTAGAATTTTCATATACATTAAGACAAATTAAAAAAAAAATTTTATGAATATAGAAAAGTTAAAATGAAAACAAAGGGAGTATTAATAGTAGTACATGGTTGTCACTAAAATACGGAAAGTTTGAATATGCCAATACAAGCACTACAGGTGAACCCAATGAACATGCCATTGCTATATCATGGTATGAACCGGGTTCACTGGCCTCATGCCGAAAGCAACCACTTAAGTCTTAAATAGTAAGTCATGGCCAAAGCAGGTCACTCAAAAATTTAGATAATACTATCACTATCAGGATGATAACCAAAATCAAAGGCCAACTCATAAAACATGTGCCAAACACAAGCCTGTTGTTGTCAAGTTCAGGCCAAGAAGTCCAGCAGCCCACTGTCAACTCAAACAGTAGAAAAAAAACGCGACCACATGCTCTCACGAGCATAATCGTTCTTACAATTGCAAGGTGGTGATAGGTTTTATCTCCATTCACCAATACAGCAACCTTCGAATAACTTTCTTGTACCTTAATACCTTGTGGTTTCATCATCTGTTCAACTTGATGAAAACTGAAAGCTGATTATGGGATCTCATAGATGAAACAAACACATTGAAGCATAAATGTCTCGGAATTCAGATGATTAAGACAGATTTGGGAATCCAGATGCACTCTCTGCCTTCATTACTTGCAACTACACAAGCCCAAAGAAAATTGCCTTCATTGATGTCCCACAATGCAGTTGCTTTGTCCTCTTTCCAAACTCGACAGGATGCAAAATTTTTATCAATTAAATATTATGATTACTCACGCAATTTTTATCAGTCACCAAAAGTCAAAAGTACTAAAAATACTAACTAAGCCTTGTGAATCATAATATATAGCAAAGCAACAACTAATGTAACCTTTTCTACAACATAATGTATTAACATAAGTACACCCAACAGTATGGGCTAAGATAGAGATACTCCTCCCAATTACTGTTAACTTTACATGATTTTAGCCAACATCTTAAGTTCTCCTATAAACATAAATTCAATTTTCATCAATAACGGCAAAGAATGCTACCTTTAACAGGACAGAAGGGTAGATATATATATTCTTGTTGAAATACACGAAGATGGTCGAATGCAACAAGAGGGGGGGTGAATTGTTGTGTATCTAACTTTATTTCGTTTTTCTTCTAATTTACGGAATTTTAACAAACAAAATAAAGTTTAAACGTAAAAAGCAAAAGATAAAAAGGAGACAAAGATTTTACGTGGAAACCTTCTTTGCCTAATAAGAAGGAAAACCACGACCCCCCGGGATTTCAAAATTCTCACTATGTTTTAGGCAATTAAATACAATTACATAAAAAAAATATGCTTCACTTGAAGCTTCTCTACTCTAGGCCTATTTCTCTTCTCTTCTTTTCTCCTTCTCTTTCTCTTCTCACGCTTCTCTTTGAAGCTTCTCTATTCCCCTAGACTTCCCTTAAGTCTAGTTACAACAAAAACACTCAATTACCCTTATAAGGCCAATTCTTAAGAAGATTAAAATTAAGTAGTTGCTCAAGAAAAATATAATGAATTAATTGGCAAATTCATGAACAAAATATTTTTCTTATTTTGATCTCACCTTAAGGACACTCTTAGATGGATATCGGTTTGAGCAAAGTTCCTATTTATAGTGGGAACAGACAGCAGTTACCTCAGGCACACCTCCCACTATCATCCACGTTCTCAAAACAAAGATAGTGGAATTGCCAAAAGAATAAATAACCGGCTGTCATTTGCTCAAAGATAAAATCAGTTTCCTTAAGCTAAAAATAGCATAGGAGTTAAAAAGAACAAGATCCTAAAAAATAGGAGATCTTAATCTTAAAATGAAAAAGTCTTAGGCTATTTTTAGATAGCTTAAAAATAGTTTTGCCAACCAATTTATTAAATAATTAAGCAAACAATTAAACTTTTAACCTTTTACATTAACTAAAAACAGAAAACGTAATTTTCGTAACTTCCAGTCAATGTCTTCTCCAGACCTGTATCGTGGGGAACAGCGCACTGTCTCCATCTACAACTTTCGTCAGGACTTTAACTCTAGGAACAGTAAACTGACTTCTAAAGCAATTGTCCAACTTCTTGGATATTTGAGACATGTACAACTTCCATGAACCAAGTCATAGGCTTCATCAACGATTAACACAATCGGATATTCACCTACAAAACAATCTCTAAAATATGTTTGTTTATTTTAGAAGTGAAGTCATCATCAAAACCTAAGAGACCAACAAATTCCCCCTTTTTTGATGATGACAAACTTTATAAACAAAATTAAGTATACTAGAGTAAAGCAAATGTTGAAGAGCATGTTAGAGATTAAAACAACTCTTCTTAACTTAGTAAATATAATTTACCAAGCATATCATAAACCAACTTACTCTATAAAACATAGTATCAAATATGTTTTTTTTTTTAAAAAAAATTTTCAAAAATAATTAAACTAAGAAGAACTAATATAAAATAGATTAAAAAAAATATTAAGTATTTCCAAGAGAAACAACTTTAAACCAGTTAAACCAAAACAAACAATTAACCAAAATAACCGTAATGTTAAAAACACACTTAAAAAAAACATAATGTTTTAGTATAAACATAATTTGCAGTTAGCAGCATAATCCTTGCACACAACACTAAATTTGCAGTTAGCAGCATAATCCTTGCACACAACACAAACACATTATCTCCCATAATTGAATCAATATGAATTAATTGAGATATGTAACTGTCAATTCACACAGCTCCTCTTAAGTTTGTGCATTCTCTTCCCCCTTTTGTCATCAATCAAAAATAAGATAAGGAATATCAATCCTCAGCACAAAACATATAGAATTGTCAGTGATGAAAGCAAGAAACAATAATAAAAGTAAGTGCCATGAACAATAATCAAACCTGCATATAGTTAGTTGTCACAGACCATTAATAAAAGCAAAGAAAAGTAGCAAATGTTCAACGTAACAACAACAATGTACCCCAGATGGTACAAAGTAAAAAGTGAAATTATTTGTGAAATGCAACAGCCATTCAAATCTTAAAAAAAACATAGGGAGAGGGTTCAAGGTGCAGTCTCTTCTTCATCCACATATTCGGTCTGCACTTCTACTATATCCAACTTTGCACCAAGACGATTCTCCATCATGGTAAGTTGATCAACAATTGAAGCGAGTGAGATACGAACTTCATCTTGAAAAGCACTGAATTGAGACTGTAGGTCAATGAGCTTGGAGAGAACAGAATGTGAGGAAGCTGTAGAGATAGGATCAGCACAACCAATACCAGGAGATGATGGAAATGGTGGTGGTGTAAAGTGAATAGGTGATGGAGGTGGTGATGGAGTTTGATGTGGTAGTGGAGTGGTTGGCTTGGGAGAGAGAGGTTCATTTGAAGTAGGCTCAGGAATGGTTTCAGAAGTGGTATCATCAACCATTGCAGCCTTTCGTTTTGAAGCAAGCCTCCTACTCTTCCTTTGAATAGCTTTACCCTTCCTCCTTAATGCAATCACAACCTCTTCATCACTGGAATCATGACAGAGATCATGAGGCACTTCTTCTCCTAAAGCTTCTTCCTCTCCTTGTTCCCCCTCTTTTCTTGCCCCCTCTTCCTGTTCCCCTTCTTTTCCTTCTTCAGTGGGAACATGCCCTTGTTCTTCCTCCTCTACTTCCTCTTCCTTTTCTTTTTCATTTCTTTTTCGTCTTCATTTTCTTTTTCTATTTTTTCTTCTTTTTCTCTTTCTTCTCCTTTTTCCTTCTTTATTTTTACTTCTTTTTCAATTTCTTCTTCTTCTTCATCTATTTCCTCCTCATTAGAACCTACATCAACTATTTCTTCTGATTCATTTACTAACACCCCTTCATCATTTAGTTTGAGATGCAAATTCTTCAGACATCTTGCACCAATTTTCATATTGGGTCCCATTGGGAACTCCAGCCCATCCAATGGTACCTCAAACTTGCGAAAAATCCATGTTAACAGCCCCCCATAGCCAACAACATTCTTTTTCTCAATGCAGTCAGATAAATGTGATATCATCAAAGATGGAAAATTTATTTTTATTTGATTATCCATGCAATAAATCAAGGTTGCATCACGTAGACTCACCTCACTCCTCTTGGAGTTTCGGGGCAAAATGAATCTTCGTGCAACATTGTAAAGTAATTTATGCATTGGAGACAAGATATTGTGACTGATTTTACCCTTCTTTTGTGCAACCCCTAAAAACTTAAAAATCGTTTTTTCATTTATTCCTGAAAAAACTATCTTTGCACCAACACAATATGTATCAAACCCAACATTTGGAACATTGAACCATTCCCCCAACAATGCGCTATTAAACTCTAATTGTATGTTCCTAACCATACTAGAACACATTCCACCGTTATTGGAGAAGTTTGAAATAAACTCTCGCATAATGTTTGGAAAAATGGGATTACAACTAAACTCAGTCATCAAAACCTCCCATTCTTGAAATTTTAAAATAGTATGAAGTTGAGGAAAGTGTGTAGAGTCATACCAGTACTTATCTACCCCAAATCCAACAGACATTTCCTTTGCAATCTCTTCAGCACTGTTAGGATCAACTTGCTTCAAACGCTTAACCGCTTTGGAGGATGATTCACCTTTTGGTGAAAGTATTTTTTGTTTTGTTCCAACATTTTCAGTGGTTTCTTGGGATGGTGATGGTGCAGCGTTCAGTAATGGGGGTGGATGAACAATTTTTAAGGGTTTTGGCTGGATATTTTGGTGGGATGTAGAGGCTTTCTTTCCTGATTTAGAAGTTTTCTTGCTTGATTTTGGTGTTTTCATGTTTGAATTTTGAAAAGTTGAGAGAAGAAGAAGGACGGTTTCTTGAGACGGTTTTGAAAAGGAATGAAGATAGTTTGAGTGATTTGATGTGTTAGGGCCTTTTTGACGGTTACCTCACGTCCCATCTCATCAATGCCATTCATCATGGCTTTTGATATGGAAGGATTGAGTGGATTTGGAATTGAATTTTGGATTAAACCGTTTCCCTTACAAATTTTTATTTATTTAAGTTTAAAATGGCTAAACATTTTTCAAACAATATGATAATATAATTTATGATATCAAAATAAAATACGAAATTAAAATAAAGTAATTTAAAAAAAATGAATTATGATATTATGAAAGAAAATAACGAACATATTGCTTTGGTCTGATCAAATTAACAACATGCAAACAAGAGAATATTCATAGTACAAACTTTATTACGTGTTTACCTGATCCATGCAATAATTGATTCTCAATCAAAATATTGAGGTTGATTCCTGACCCTCTTTTTTCATGATGCTTCATTGGGAATTTTATGCAACCAACTTTAGTGGAGCTTGATCATACCAAGTTCCAATCTCATCTTTTCATATTGTTCCCTTGGAAGCGGTTTGGTCAGAATATCTACAACTTGTTCATTAGTATTGACATGCTTTAATACAATATTTTTATGTTCTACGTTATCCTTAAGAAAATGATGTCTAATATGTATATGTTTAGCTCGTGAATGATGCACTGGATCTTTAGATATACATATGGCACTGGTATTATCACAATAAATAGGAATACATTCAACTTTAATACCAAAATCTCTTAGTTGCTGTTTTATCCAAAGCATTTGGGAACAGCAAGCTGCTGCTGCTACATATTCAGCTTCGGCTGTGGATAATGCAACCGTGTTTTATTTCTTAGAACTCCATGAAACTAAACATGAGCTAAGAAATTGTACAATACCTGACGTGCTTTTTCTATTTACTAGATCACCTGCATAATCTGCATCACTAAAGCCTTTTAAATCATAAACATCACTTTTAGGATAAAATAGGGACAAGTTGTCTGTTCCCTTCAAATATCTTAAAATCCGTTTTACTGCTGTGAGATGTGATTCTTTGGGGTTGGACTGAAATCTAGCACATAAACCAACACTAAAAGCAATATCAGGTCTACTGGCAGTTAGATATAATAAGGAACCTATCATGCCTCGATACATTGTTTGATCTACGTTAGTTCCTTTTAGGTCTTCATCTAATCTAACATTTGTAGCCATGGGTGTATGGTTGGTTTTAGCGTTGTTTAACCCATACTTCTTAAGAAGTTCTTTTATGTATTTTTGTTGATGAATAAAGATACCATTTTCAGTTTGTTTAATTTGCAAACCAAGAAAGAAATTTAATTCTCCCATCATGCTCATTTCAAATTCTGCGCCCATAAGGTTGGCAAATTCATTACATAACAAATCATTGGTTGCACCGAAAATAATATCATCAACATAAATTTGAACAACTAAAATATCATAACCTTTGTTCTTAAAGAATAAGGTCTTATCAATTTTCCCTCTTACAAAGTCATTTCGAATCAAAAACTTTGATAGTCTTTCATACCATTGCCTTGGAGCTTGTTTCAACCCATAAAGAGCTTTATCAAGCTTGTAGACATGATCAAGACAAGAGGCATTCTCAAAACCAGGAGGTTGTTCAACAAAAACTTCTTCATCAAGAAATCCATTTAAGAAAGCACATTTCACATCCATTTGATATAACTTAAAGTTCATAAAAGCAGCAAAAGAAATTAAAATTCTAATAGTCTCTAACCTTGCTATCGGTGCAAATGTCTCAGTGTAATCAATACCTTCTTGTTGATTGTACCCTTTGACCACGAGTCTTGCCTTGTTTCTTACAATTATTCCATGCTTATCTAGCTTATTCCGAAATACCCATTTCAAACCAATTACCTTCTTGCCTTTTGGTTTGGGTTTTAAGTGCCATACCTTATTTCTTTCAAATTCATTTAATTCATCTTGCATGGCTACTATCCATTCGGAATCCTTTAGAGCTTCTTCGTGATTTTTGGGTTCAAGTGATGATAGGAACGCAAAGTGTGCACAAAAGTTTCTCAGTTGAGATCTGGTTTGTGTTCCCTTATTCATATCACTTATAATCAGATCAAGAGGATGATAACTTTGATATTTCCAAGGTCTGGGCACAAATTCTCTTGAGGGAACAGTAGCATGTTCCTATTCAACATCTTGATTGACATTTTGTTCAGCTGCTGGATCATTTTGGTCTTCTGCGGGAACAACTGGATTGGGAACAGTCTGCTGATCCTGTTGTGCTGGCAGTTCCTGGACTTGGTCAGTTTCTCCTGCCTCTTCTTATATTGGCTGTTCCCCTGCTGTTCCTAGATCTTGCATTTTAACTCCTTCATCATCATCTTCTAAATTTGCAAGACCTATTTTAATATTGTTTATTTCCTGTTCACTTGTTGAAAAGTTAGTTTCATCAAAGATTATGTGAATGGATTCCTCTACGCACATTGTTCTCTTATTATAAACTCTGTAAGCTTTGCTATGTGATGAATAACCGAGAAATACTGTTTCATCACTTCTTTCATCAAATTTACCTATATTTCGTTTTCCATTTACGTGAACAAAACATTTGCATCCAAACACACGAAAATAGGAAATATTGGGTTTGACACCTTTGAGCAATTCATAGGGTGTCTTAAAAGTGATTGGTCTTATTAACACACGATTCAAAATATAGCATGCAGTATTAACGGCTTCGGCCCAAAAATTTCTAGGTAGACTACTAGCAATCAACATGGTCCTAGCCATTTCTTCTAAGGTCCTATTTTTCCTCTCTACCACTCCATTTTGTTGTGGTGTTCTAGGTGCGGAAAAATTGTGATTTATACCATGTTCATTGCAATAATTCATGAAGTTTGAATTTTCAAATTCTTTCCCATGATCAGACCTTATGTGAACAATTTGATTATTGGTAGATTTTTGTATTTTATTAGCAAAAGAAACAAACTCATCAAAAGCTTCATCTTTGCTTACTAAAAATATAGTCCAGGTAAATCTACTATAGTCATCAACTATGACAAACACATATCTTTTGCCACTACGGCTTTGTGTTCTCATAGGTCCACATAGATCCATATGAATTAATTCTAATGGTCTAGAGGTAGTCACCAGATACTTTGATTTAAAGGATGACCGCACATGTTTTCCTTTAGAACAAGGATCACAAATTTCATTTTTGAGGAATTTTATTGATGGTAATCCTCCTACTAGGTCTTTTGATCTTAAGGTGTTAATCAATGAATAGCTAGCATGACCTAGACGCTTGTGCCAAAGCAGTGGGTCTTCTTCTATAACGCTTAAACACGTTAGACTGGTTTTGGGAACAGTGTCCAGGTTCACAACATAAGTGTTCCCTTTTCTGATTCCCTTAAGCACAGGGTCTCCTGTGTTGTTCCTAGAAATTATGCATCGTTCAGAAGTAAACTTAACAGAGTTACCTTTGTCACAAAATTGAGAAATACTTAAAAGATTGTGTTTTAAATTCTCGACTAAAAATACATTGTCAATGGCATGGGAACTTGACCTTCCAACCTTTCCTTTAGCGATTATCTCACCCTTCATATTGTCACCGAAGGTTACAGTTCCCCCATCATAGGCTTCAAGTGAGAGAAATTTAGATTTGTCACCCGTCATATGCTTGGAACACCCACTGTCAAGATACCATGAGTTGTTCCCCCTCACTTGAACCTGCAAAGCAAATTAATGGTTAGGTTCAGGAACCCAGTCATCCTTGGGTTCCCTGTCGATAATACTTGAATCACATTTCTTAATCCATATGCGTTCGACATAATTTTTATTTGCTTTGATATGTTGTTCCCTTTTTACACATTGAGTTTTCAGGTGTCCAGTTTTGCGGCAAAAGGAACAGATTTTACTACTAGGGAGATCAACATAGACCTTTTTTTTTTATTACTTTTATCATAACCTAGACCTTCTTTACTTTTTGGTTTAGCATTTAGAATCCATTTGGGAACTTCATTGATTTTCCCTTTTCCTTTTAAATTAAGTTGATCTTTTAGATACTTATTTTCTCTTTCATATGATTCTAATTTTAATTTCAACTTTTGAAATTCAGTGCTAACCATGTGAGTAGATATATTGTTTACATCTTTACTTAATCCTAACAATTTATTTTGATTTATTTCAATATTAAGAAAAATAAATTCCTGTTTCAATTTTTCAATTGTCTCTTTCAAAACAATATTCTGATCTAGCAAATTAAAAAATCTGCTTTGTACATATATTCTAAATGAATTTAGGTAAGACACATGATCTTTGTTTGAGTTGAGGTCTTTCTCGATTTGGAGACACTTGATATTCTATTTATCTAATTTCTCTTGTGTCTCCAAGAGCAACTTAATTAATTTATTCTTACTGAGTTTAGATGGATGTTTAGGAAGTGAGTTATAAGACATTACCTCTTTTTCTTTGGACTCTTCATCCTTGCTGTGATGAGATGCCATGAGGCATAGGTTTGCTGTTTCTTCTTCCACTGGAGCTTCTGTCTCAGCCTCGCTCTCCGTATCACCCCAAGCTGCAATCATTGCCTTTCTAAAATCAGTTTTGAAGTTTCCCTTCTTATATTGTCTTCCAACTTCTCTTGCTTTTCCCTTGCCCTTCTCATTTTTCCATTGAGGGCAATCCTTGATGAAGTGATAAGTGCTCCCACACTTTTGGCATTCAAAATTTGTCTTCAAGTTAGCAGTTCCCTTTTCTTTGTTGTTTCTTTGGTTTCTATATCTGCTGTTCCTGAAGAATTTTTTGAATTTACGTGCCAACATAGCAGCTTCCTCTTCACTATCATCCGCTGCCAGAGCCAGTCCTTTATTACGGGAACTGTCAGCTGTTCCCAAATGCAATTCATGAGTCATGAGGGAACCAGCCAACTCTTCCAAATTAAACTTGGTGAAATCTTTCGATTCCTGAATGGCTGTGACCTTAGCTCTCCAGCATTCATCTTGAGGAAGACTCCTAAGTATTTTCCTAACTTGTTCATCAACGGGAATGATCTTACCAAGAGAGACCAATTCATTCGTGATATTTGTGAACCTGGTGAACATCTCTTGAATGTTCTCTCTAGGTTCCATAACAAACCTTTCATATTTGGACATTAGGAGGTCAATCTTGGAGCGCTTCACTTCGCTGGTACCTTCATGGGTAACTTCTAGCAGGTCCCAAATCTGCTTGGCAGTTTTGCAACCCATAATACGATTGTGCTCATTAGGACCAAGTCCACAGTGAAGTAATTTAATAACAAGAGCGTTCATCTCCATCTTTTGAAAATCTTCCTTTTCATATTCAGTGATTGGTTTTGGAACAGCTTCATTGTTGGAGTTGATGGTTGTCACTTCAAAATCTCCAATTTCAATGACTCTCCATACCTGGTAATTTTCGGCCTTTATAAAAATTTCCATCCTATTTTTCCAGTAGGTATAGAATTTCCCATCGAACATAGGTGACCTTTGCGTGGAGTACCCTTCTTCCATGCGTTCGTTCATCTTCAACATCTTGCTAGGGAACAGGATACTGCTCACAGGGTTTCCTGATTAAATGAGGAACAGGGCTCTGATACCAATTGTTGAAATACACGAAGATGGTCGAATGCAACAAGAGGGGGAGGGGGGTGAATTGTTGTGTATCTAAATTTATTTCGTTTTTCTTCTAATTTGCGGAATTTTAACAAACAAAATAAAGTTTAAACGTAAAAACCAAAAGATAAAAAGGAGACAAAGATTTTACGTGGAAACCTTCTTGGCCTAATAAGAAGGAAAACCACGACCCCCCGGGATTTCAAAATTCTCACTATGTTTTAGGCAATTAAATACAATTACATAAAACAAATATGCTTCACTTGAAGCTTCTCTACTCTAGGCCTATTTCTCTTCTCTTCTTTTCTCCTTCTCTTTCTCTTCACACGCTTCTCTTTGAAGCTTCTCTATTCCCCTAGACTTCCCTTAAGTCTAGTTACAACAAAAACACTCAATTACCCTTACAAGGCCAATTCTTAAGAAGATTAAAATTAAGTAGTTGCTCAAGAAAAATATAATGAATTAATTGGCAAATTCATGAGCAAAATATTTTTCTTATTTTGATCTCACCTTAAGGACACTCTTAGATGGATATCGGTTTGAGCAAAGTTCCTCCTATTTATAGTGGGAACAGACAGCAGTTACCTCAGGCACACCTCCCACTATCATCCACATTCTCAAAACAAAGATAGTGGAATTGCCAAAAGAATAAATAACCGGCTGTCATTTGCTCAAAGATAAAATCAGTTTCCTTAAGCTAAAAATAGCATAGGAGTTAAAAAGAACAAGATCCTAAAAAATAGGAGATCTTAATCTTAAAATGAAAAAGTCTTAGGCTATTTTTAGATAGCCTAAAAATAGTTTTGCCAACCAATTTATTAAATAATTAAGCAACTAATTAAACTTTTAACCTTTTACATTAACTAAAAACAGAAAACGTAATTTTCGTAACTTCCAGTCAATGTCTTCTCCAGACCTGTATCGTGGGGAACAGGGCACTGTCTCCATCTACAACTTTAGTCAGGACTTTAACTCTAGGAACAGTAAACTGACTTCTAAAGCAATTGTCCAACTTCTTGGATATTTGAGACATGTACAAATTCCACGAACCAAGTCATAGGCTTCATCAACGATTAACACAATCGGATATTCACCTACAAAACAATCTCTAAAATATGTTTGTTTATTTTAGAAGTGAAGTCATCGTCAAAACCTAAGAGACCAACAATTCTATTACTAAGCACAATACATATAGCATTTCAAGTGTCGCAGACTATTGCAAAGTAAGACGTTTGGAGTATTTTGAATAATCTTTTTCCTCAAAAATGAATACTCATTTGTTTGTTATACTGCACCACTTGTTTAGACCTTAAAATTCCAAACAAATGGCGTTAAGTTTAGTCAGTTGTGTTCACAAAGAAGTTTAAGATATTACATTTTAAAATCCAGCTAAACTTATGTCCTTGTATTTCGAATCTGCATTTTTTACATTTAGAACGTAAATTATGTTCAAATGATGCAATATTCCAACTTTGTGACTAACTCAAAGTTAAAACCAGACACCTCAGGCTCAGATAACACAACAATGTGACAGTGATAAAAATTTCTACATGAGAGGTTGTTAGACATGCATTGAAGAAGCAACACTATTTAGAGGGGAAATCCATCAACATGTCTTATTTTTACTATTTTCCTTCTAAAAGGTCCGATATTATGCTTTCAAGTAGTGTTACTTCTGAAAACTTAGAGATTCAGTGAGTTGTGTCCGCAAAGAAGTCGTAATTGACTCAGTCTTATGAATTGCGTCATCCACATTCATTTCAAACATCTAAACAGCAGTAACAATAGTTTTCCTAGCTTCCCCCATTCCCACAATTTTTACGGGCTCACCAACAACAGTACCTTAACAAACCTCCCAGTGAAAATTTTTCTAAAACATTGAACAGAAGTATCAGTAGCATTTCTAGTAGCTGTTCTCAAAATTATTAAAATCTTTCCAACCTCCCTCAACAGTCGGCAATCAACCTTGTCACCGAATCTCACAACTGACAATTAAAAACACATCTTAGATGGTCAATAAAAAGAGTAAAGTAGCTGATATAAACAAAAAAAGTCATTGATGTGTTAGGATTATAGGTGATTGGTTCACCAAGTAATTACGACATAATTAAGCATATTAATCAAATCTGTTAGTATGGTAAGAAAAGGACCATGTACAGTATTGGGATTGGTTGAGGGAGAATCAATCTAGTACATTTGCCCCTTGTACTCATGGGTTGATTTAGAGTCAACCTCGGAGAGCAAGGACTCCATCAGACAAAGGACATGTGTAGAATGGCAAGAGGGAGTATAGGAGACCATGGGACACGTTGCAAAAAGGAGCAAAAGCTTCAGCAGGCTGCTTGCTCAAACAAGCGCCACCTTGCTCAAACAAGCGCTGGGCTCCAGCAACATTCTGCCTCGAGTTATCATTTGTGTTAATGCCCTATTTATTTGTTACCTTTTCCCTATATTTTCCTATAAATACACTAGTCCTAGTTCTGTTAAGCATGCTAAAGTCTCATTTGTATAGCTCTCCTTATTGTTTAGTTTACTACCCTCATTATATCCTCTCTTCCTCACTAAACCTACATTGTAATTGCTTCGCATTTTGTATTTGTCCTTTAAACAAATAAATACTTTTCTATAGCTAAACATGGTAGATGTAGCCTAAGTTTGGTGAACATCTTAAATCTTGAGTCTTTATTTGTCTTGTTCATTATTGTTATTCATTACATACTTGCATATTTGATTCATACATTAACACACACCTTAAACATCCATCTAAACTCAAGTTTGATCTTTGGTGAGTGAGAGTGCCTCTCATTTCAATTGTTATCAGAGTCAAGGGTTATTTTGGATTATTTGAGGTATTAATGGAGGTCATTTGAAGTTCAAGATGTCAAAAATGAATTTATGCATTGAGAAGTTTGATAGAAACATAAATTTTAATTTATGGCAATTAAAGATGAAGGCAAATTCAATTTAAAATAGTGTTCATAAGGCTCTGGAAGGTGAGGAGAAGAAGCCCATTGGTGTTGGTAAGGCTAAATGGGAAAAGATAGATACTAAAACTTTATCCGCCATACAACTTTGCCTCTCCAATGAAGTCTTGAAAGATTTCGTAAAGGAGCTAACTTCAAAAGGGATTTGGGAGAAGTTGGCATCACTCTATATGGCCAAGAGTGTTACCAATGGACAACTCTTGAAGAATCATTTATAAATCTTTGATTGCAAGAAAGTAAGCATATGAAACCTCATATTGATGAGTTTTACTCTATTGTTTTGGATTTATTAAATATTGAGGTTTCCATTAAGGATGAAGACTTGGCAATTCTCTTGTTATGTTCTCTACCCCTTCTTACAAACATTTTAGGGAGCCTTTACTATATGATAGAGACACTTTGTGTACTGAGGATGTAAGAAAGGCCTTGACACAAAAAGACCTTATTAATTCCCAATTTGCATAAAAGGTGTCCATTGAGCCCAAGATGCTTTGTTTAATAAGGAGTCAGTAAGGACCAAAAGAGGTATGACTTGTTGTAACTAGTGTAGGAAGAAACGCCATCCAAAGAAGGATTGTTGGAAGTTAAAATCCAAACAATCCGATGAGCACAAGTCCAAAGGAGCTAGTTCCGCCAAAGCTAGCTATGTTAAAGAAAAATATGATGTTGGGTGCTCTTGTTGTTACTAGTGAGTACAAGGATGATGATTCTTGCATTTCGGATTCAGGTTGTTCTAACCATATCACTTCTAATTCTAGTTTTCTCTCAACTTATCAAAAGGTTGATGGAAGAAAGGTCACTATGAGCACTGAGGCTAGCTATCCGATAGTTGGTATTGGAGATGTTAGAATCATTATGTTTGATGATGTTGTAAGAATATTGTTTCGTGTCTTTCATGTTCCAAGCTTAAATAGACACTTAACCTCCCTTGATACTTTAGATAAAGGCTTTAGGTGCATTGGTAAAGGTGGAGTTTGAAAGGTTGGTAAGGGTCCAAAATATTCTTGAAAGGATCCATTGATGATGAAAGCTTGTACAAGCTACTTGGGTCAACCTTGATTAGTACGTTCGTGAGTCCACTACTTTAACCAAGCATGGTGATAATGATACTTCTACATGTAATAATGACTTGAGTGTAATTTCAATATCTCCCAAAAAGCTCATGGGTTGTATGGACTTGGTTGGTAATTAATTATACTCTTTCGTAAGCCCTTATAGGGCATTCTAGTAAATGTGTTTTGTTTTGTGCACATGTATATTTTGTTTGTTGAGTATAGTAGCGTCTAGCTAGAGATGTTTGTAGGTGTTTTTAGATGTACTCGAAAGTGATCTTTGTGACTTGGAGAACACAAGTCAAGGTGGAGATTGTTAAGATTTTAGGTGACTTTCACCAAGTAATTAGGACATAATTAAGAAAATCAATCAAATAGTTACTACATTTGCCTCTTGTACTCATTGGTTTATTTAGAGCCTTGTGAGCAAGACATAACCTTGGAGAGCAAAAAATCCATCAAATATAAGACATTTGTAGGATGGCAAGAGGAAGCATAGGGGACCATGGGACACCTTGCACAAAGGAGCTGAAACAGTGCCCGTGCTCGAACGAGCATAGGGCTCCCGCAACATTATGCCTCAAGTCGTCGTTTTTGTTGATGTCCTATTTACTTGATACCTCATTGCCCTATGTTTCCTTATAAATACAATAGTCCTAAGTTTTTGTTAATCACGTTATGCTTAGTTTACTCCCTCACATTTGCTCATCACTTGCTCACTTAATCTCCATTGTAATTCCTTCAAGTTTTGTATTTGTTCTTTAAACACATATAAATACTATGGTAGCTACATATGGTGAATGTAGCCTAAGTTTGGTAAATGACCTTAAATCTTTTGCCTTTATCTGTCTTGTTCAGTATTGATATTCATCACATACTTGCCTATTTGGTTCATACATTAAAACACACCTTAAACACCCATCTGAACCCAAAGTTTGATCTTTGGTGAGTAAGATTTCCTCTCATTTCAGAATGTTATATGACGCAACTAGCAAAGTCAATCATCGATGGAGATCATATAGTCTAAACGTTCTCCATGAACACTAGTCATTAATCAACTAACATGTTAGCATAATCATCAAGCATATAAAAAGCCGCATGAAAACAAAAAAAAATCCTAAGAAGCCAAATCAGAAAGGAAGGGAAAAGTCAGGTAGAAAGAAGCAAGGATAAGAGGCCGAGATTCATTCCCTGTATTGAATAATCAATCAAAACAACCAAAATTCTCTGCTATGTTAGATCAATTATCATAAGAGTTTGCATAAAAGAAAAATCTAAAAGAACAAAGAACTTGCAATTAATCAGTCAATCAATTAGAAAAATTACCGAAAGACAAGTCTAATCCTCCTCCCCACTTTCATCACTAAAATAACTAGCCTTCTTAACCTTCTTCCCTTTGCTCGATTTCGAATGATCGTAGTATTCATGATCATGACCCATCAATAATCTCTGATCAGCACCATTATCAACCACAGAAGCCCAATTATCTTCCTCAAAAACAACACTCTCTTCTTCATCCCTTTCTCTATCATCTTCCTCATCATCCTCATTTTTCCTCCTTTGCTCTTTCTCTCTTCTACCCTTTTTAGGAACAGGTCTTTCCCTAGGACCCAACTGATTTTTAGGACACTCATAACTCAAATGACCCTCTTCTCCACACTCATAACATCTTGACTTATCTTTGTAAACACGTCGCCGAATAAACTCGGGAGCACGACCATTATCAGCAGCAATCGAAGCTCTTAGGGTTCGGCCATTAAGAACTTTTCCATTCATTTGGCGTGCAGCAGAAACAGCATCATTACGAGACACAAAAAGGATGAAGGAAACGCCACGACTGAGGCGAGTTGCACGGTCTTTAAGGACGGTAACACGGGCGACTTTACCGAAGGTGGAGAAGAGAGTAAAAAGATCGGAGTTAGTGAGGTTAAAGTCGAGATTACTAACGTAGACGGTTGATTTTGATGGGGCTAAACCACCGCTTCCATGGTTGTGAATGGTGGTGTTGGTGGTGGCAGTGGAGGAGGATGTGGGATTAGAAGAGGTTGGAGTGGTGTAGCGATAGTAGAAGGTTTCGTCTTCGTCGCTGTCGTTCATGTTTGTCAATTGGAACAATTGCCTAAGGAGTACGGGCTTTTCTAAGTCTGTCACGCCTGGCTGCGAAAATTTGAACAAGTAAATTTATGTTAAAAAAAATTGTTTTAAATAATCTCATTTTTCGAGGTAAAACAAGTTATAAGGTATGCTAGCAACAAATACATAAAAAAGGTTGGATTATTAGAAAATAATCTAAAAGTATGGATTATTCACAGCGCATGGGCAATAGATAGGATTACTCATAACAATTTTTCCTATAAAAAATAAATAAACTAGGCATGGGAAAAACTTAATTCTCATAATAAGTACGAAATTTTCAAAGCTGTGGTACAATGAACAAAGGAAAACTGATCAATAAAAGTTAAGCACTTTATTCGTTATTACTAACATGGAACCAAGGAAGCACTGGTCAAACAGGTTCAAACCTTTATTCAGTGAAGAAAAGTTTGACCTGGGGCGAAACTAATGGTAGGTCAATGATGTCAATTGACTCACTTAAATTTTGAGGAAAAACAATAGTTGTTAAAGCTTTACTAGCTAAGTTGGTAGAGTAATGGGCTTATAAGCAAATGTCACAAATTCAAATTCCTTTGACTTGTTTTTTTTTTTTTTTTTTTTTTTTTTGCTTTCACTCTACATTTCTATTTCCCCATAGTCTCATTCAATCTCGCCCTTGATTCCCCCTACTTCCTATTTTCTTTCCCAATTTTTTCCAGCAGTCGACAACCTCTTCATCCTTTACCGTCGTGAACTCCAACCACTGACTGGCCACGATAACCTCCCGCGGGGTTGCACACAGTATCAATCCAAGTATGTACTTTTATTTTTCTTTTTATTTCTTTCCATAAAAATTTTAAATTTGTGCGATTTCATTTAAATTTCATATTTCTTTGAATGTTAATCATTAAAACATTGTTAGTTGATCTATGATTGATGCTTGTACAATACCCCAAACTACAATTTGTTGATTAATTTAGGGTTTTTAACTTAATTGGTAGTAAATTTATAAAATTAGGTTTTCTTATCTAATTTGTTGGAATTTATTAGAGCTTCAATTGATTAGTAATTTTATTCTACAATTGATTCAGGTAGTTTGTTTGAATTTCTTGAAATAAGACATTAGATTATTGATTTAGGGTTTTTGGCTATACACTTTTAAGATTGTGAGGATGTTAAATTTATTGTGTTAATGTTTTTTTTAAGTTTTAAAAATTTGATGAATCTAGCAATTAGGTTAGTTGATTTTCTTTGAATTTATTTGAATTGGGCAGTACTAAATGTTGAATTTATTTGTCATTTGATTAGTTTGATAATGTATTTAGTAATTTTCTAGGTTTTTGTCCTCTTGTAGAATTTTCCATTTGGTGATTTGTGTCTCTTGTATGGTTTATTAAAGTATGAGCAATAGTAATTTTTAGGTTGTTGGTTGTTGTGAATTGAGGAAATAATTTTTTCATTTTTGTCTTAGGATTAAAGGCGTAAACCTAAACCTTCATTAAAAAAAAATAAGTAAAAGGATTTTATGATATTGATGGATCTCATGATATTTGGTATTGCTTGTTGGGGATAAGAATTTATAGACTTGGAGAGATGAAAGAAAGCACTAGAGATGGAATTGTCAATTGTTAGTATCTGTTACTGCACAGTTGGGAACAGAAACAAAGTAACGGTATTGTTTATCCACAAGTAACGGTATTGATTACCAAATCTTCATGGCAAACAACGTGTAAGGGATTCACTTATACGTTTCCGTTACTAGCTGTACAAAAAACGATACCAAACACTCCTTAAATGGTTAAATTATGTGTTGTTTCTAAAATATAAAAACTCTACTAAATAATTGTGTATTAAATAAATAATGTTGAATGTAAATTTTTCACTTAAATTATCGACATCACTTGTTTTGTTTTTTGGATCCCCCGAGTTTAACCTTGGGGAAATGCATTAAAATGATTTCAAAATCATTTATAAAACGCATTAGTTCGCTGTTAGTAACATCGAACAAAGATGTTGGTCAAAAAAAGTCGAATATTTTTGTTCCCACTTATTAAGTAGGAACAAAGATGTTGACTTTTATTAACCAGCATCTTTGTTCGTTGTTACTAACAACGAACAAAGTCTTTAACTTTTATTAAACTTGTTCTTTGTTTGCTGTTAGTAACAGCGAACAAAACCTAACCACCACTTTGAGAATTTCGTGCTAATTTTGGGAATTAAGTTTCCCTCATGCCTAGTATAAGAATTTTTTATATAATTTTTCTTATTTGAATCAAATTTTCCCTGGCTGCCTCCTTCGTGACTCTTTAGCTCTTTGCGTCGACTGCGGTCCGTCAATATAACGAGTCCGGCTTTGACGAAAACAAATACGATTAGACTAAGCCTAAAAAAGCAGAAGATGGGTCGAACTGGATCAAGCATAATGGGTCCGAGTCGATCCAACACGGTACCTACCACCAAAGAAAAGTAAGGGTAGACCAACGAGAAGGGTGTTGAAAATTAGAAGGATAAGAAGCATTGTACACCCTTGATTTCAATAAGATAAAAAATCTAAGGTCATGATTGAACCAAAATCGCTTAATTGTAAAGGTCACTAAGTTACACAGAAAAGTAATTATGGCATAAGTTTGAAGAATGTTCTTAATATATAACATAGTATTTTTTTTTGAATATATAGTGACTAACAAAAAATCTTTCTCATCTTTCTTATTTTAAAATCGATGTTATTTGACACACACACACACACACACTCTCTCTCTCTCTCTCTCTCTCTCTTTCTCTCTCTCTCTCTCTATATATATATATATATATATATATATATATATATATATATATGTATATATATATATGTATATATATATATATATATATATATATATATATATATATATATATATATATATATATATATATATATACATATATATATATATATATACATATATATATATATATATATATATATATATATATATATATATATATATATATATACATATATATATATATATATACATATATATATATATATATATATACATATATATATATATATATACATATATATATATATATATACATATATATATATATATATACATATATATATATATATATATATATATATATATATATATATATATATATATATATATATATGTATATATATATATATATATATATATATATATATATATATATACATATATATATATATATATATATATATATATATATATATATATATATATACATATATATATATATATATATACATATATATATATATATATATATATATATATATATATACATATATATATATATATATATATATATATATATATATATATATATATATATATATATATATATATATATATACATATACATATATATATATATATATATATATATATATATATATATATATATATATATATATACATATATATATATATATATACATATATATATATATATATATATATATATATATATATATATATATATATATATATATATGTATATATATATATATATATATATATGTATATATATATATATATATATATATATATACATATATATATATATATATATACATATATATATATATATATATATATATATATATATATATATATACATATACATACATATATATATATATATATATATATATATATATATATATATATATATATATATATATATATATATATATATATATATATATATATATATATATATATATATATATATATATATATATATATATATATAAAGTGTGCAGCGGTGAGGTGGATGGACTTATTCGTGGGTGTTATTTTTATGTTATTATCCACCTGTTAATCTGAAATGAGTGAGTTTGTTCCACTTGAGTTTTGCTTTTTTTAAGAATGTTGTTCAAATCGTCTTATTTCCGAGCCAGATGGGCTGAGCTCAACAACAAACTCTTCATGATCAGAAAAATTAAATGATTCTAAGCTCTTGGTGCCGATTCCGTTTGTTACCTTGTCATATTCTCTATTCATCAGAATTTTAAATTGACAGGTACTACACATACGCCAATATCCTTTTGATGTGTAGCCTCAGCCTGTAGGTTTTTGTCATCGTTGCACATCACTAGTCACTATAGACGAGAAAACACGATCTTAATAAGACCACATGTGATTCACTATTTTTTGTGGTCCTGTTTGTCATCATTGCTTTTTGTGTCTAATTCACCTAATTTTAAGATTGGCTTGTTTCAAGGAGGAACATACACACTACCAAACATTAGACTTTTTAAGTCCAAAATAATTTAGCTATATCTATGATGTGATATAATGTTATTTCTTGACTAGATAAGTATTAGTTCCTGACACGAGAATTCCCATTGGGATGCTAATAAGGATCAAAAAACAACCCAACAGAAGATATCAAAGGCAAGTCCCGTGACTTCACTATCCTGATCTTCACCCTCTTGGCATGTACACCTTCAATTCCTAACCAATGAAGCCTCTTATACCCCACGGTTGTCCCGGTTGCAACCGCCTTCCTATCTACATAAATCTCATGCTGTTGGATCCTCTGTCCAAGCCCGATTGCTTCTTGGATCATGATAACATTAAATCTCAGCCCTTGATTGACCCCTTTTATCTCAATCCATTGGTTATTCCTGTCTTCTTCACTTGGTGCCCAATAAGTCCACAAGTGATCCTCATCGAGCATATTTTTTGGTCCGAAACTACTTCCTTTTGCTCCTCTTTGGCTACTTACTTTTACCAAACATTTCTCTGCTAGATTGTGAAAGAAAATCATGTTGAGTGCCTTTCGGAACTCAGACAACCGTTTGGTGTCATCTACGGAGATGAGGCCAGTCGAGTTTGGAGGCACATTTAGCAGTAACACACAATTTCTTCCTACTGAATTGTAGTATATTTCTAGTAGTTCACTTAACTTCTTTGGTTTTTTAGATTTGTGCCAAAACCACCCTGGTCGAATCGATACATCACATTCTGGAGGTAACCAGTCCGTTCCTTTAGGATCTCCAGAGTTAAGATAACTGCATTTGATTAAGAAATCGATCATTAAATGATCACACAAACATCACATGAGCTTCATCAACATCATCGTCATCATACCCATTATCCGAACATAGGAAACTATGATCAAGGTCTAGGGAGGGAAGGAATGCGGCAACCCATACCCAAAAAAGAGCTTAAACTACTCAAAAACGGCAGTCTATAATGAATGACGAAAACTGCAAACCTTAGGGGTTTAAATAGTAGTATGATCACAATAATCTAATACAAACTCGTTAATTAGACACAATTTACTTGTTTTGGCATATTACTTGTTTAAGAAAAAGGTTTCATACCTAAATTATGCAATGTTTTATCAGATATTACCAAAACTTCTAATGAAATTTTCTATACGAAAGTTAATATACTAAATCCAAATTGCTTCTGTGTAAACTATAAACTAATAGAGAGTGAGAACTTACTCAACAATGCTTGCATTGCCAATTGATAATGATGTTCTGTTGATGGTAGACCAGCAAGTGTTTCCAGCAAATCCGTTTTCATTTCCAGCCCATCTGACGTCTAGACCCGCATCAGAGAATATGTTTATTGAACTCTGGAGCTCCTTAACCATTGCAAACCAATCCCAAAAATAGTAGGACATATTTGGTGCATTTGAACCTTTGGCCCCATCAAACCAAATCTCTCTTACATCTTCATATCTACCAAACCAACATGACTCGTTAACTTCCCCTCGAGCTCAACTCGGAATATAACAAAAAAATACATTCACAATTACAAAAGCCGGAAGCTAATAGCCCTGCATGACTGTATTTTACAGTTTAATAAACGAAAGTAGAATGACTTGCATTGATCTCCCCTACAGGTCTACGACTTACATAGTGTAAAATTGCGATTGGTTATGGTTATGATCTTGTCAATACAATAGTTTCGCCTTTATCTAGGCCAATGTTTCAGTCCCATTAAGCTCAAAGACTTTTACAATATAGTCTTGACATGAAGAGGTGTTCATTCGGGTCATCATGTTGATTTCGGATTAGGTGTTTCGGATCGGTTTGAAATCGAGTCTTGTGTCCACATGGTTTTTACATAATTGTGGGTAATATTTTGCACTATGACAAGTATTCTACAAACAAAATATACAATTAGGTATCAAATGGAAACCAGAAAACAAGTGTCCAACATCAGTTACTCTGACAAATACATTCCAGTTCAAAATTTTGTTTGTGCTTTTGATGCCTTCAAAAGCTTTAAGGTACTGAAAATATGTATGAGGTAAACAATGGGATCCCTCCAAATAAGCACTTACTCTTAATTCATGTAAAACATCAGTTTAAATCAGTATAACATAATTCTCTAGTTAGTTCGCTTTTTAAATTCGCGATTCGCTCAAAATGACCCTAAAATAGCCCAAAATTGACCATAATTCGCTTTTTTTATTTACGATTTGCAAGGAGATTAGTGATTTATGTGACAGTGATTTAAATCAATATGAATTAGTAAATGGATATGACAATAGAATATATAATTCAGGTAAGTAAGAATCATTTGAATATAACAGGCTCAAATCCAAGCAAATAGTTTGTTAATGTTTTTAAGCAGGAGAAGTGAGTTACCTAGTCAATAGCTCTTGTAATTGAGCAAGATAGTATTGATTATATGCCTTCTCATTGCCGTATCTCTTGTCATGCCTATCCCAAGGAGAAAGATACAACCCTGCATCAATCCCATGATTTTTAGCTGAAGTAACAAACTCCTGAAGGACATCCCCATGACCCTCTTTCCAAGGGCTCTTCATAACAGAATGATCAGTGTACTTAAAAGGCCATAAACAGAATCCATCATGGTGTTTTGCAGTAAGAATAGCCAATGATATCTCTGCCTCAGCTGCAACCTAGAACCATTGATCAGTTTTCAGGCGGGTCAGGTTGAAAATGGACGGGGATTCTTGGCCGGTGCCCCACTCGGAGTCGGTGAAAGTGTTGACACCAAAGTGGAAGAACATAATGATCTCTCTTTGTTGCCATTTCAGTTGGGAGTATGATGGGAGTGGAAGGAGTGGTAAGGGTGGTGGTATTGCTGAAGTTTCTAGGGAATTTATGGTGATAATGTTACCATATAATTGCATTAGTACTAGAAAAGATAATGGAATCAAGACCTTGGCCATTAGTGCTCTGTTTTATGCCCTACTGAACTGCACTAGGCAATCTCTTGTAACATGTCATTATATAGTATGTGGAGTACTAATGTGGTGGAAGTTTGTATCTTTTATGGTTTTTGAGTTGTCTTGGAATTATTACTACTTCATTTATTGTCCATCTGTTCTTTCATTATATTTTGATTAGACATTCTTTTATCTTGTTCATCATTTGAAATATTAACGTGCATTCACTTTTTCATCAAATAATATGATAAGGGTTTAATTTTCACCACTACAATATTATCAATTTCCCCTCTACCTTCTGCCGGTATGGAATTTTACTTGTCCTACAATTATAAGAAATCCGTACTGGAAAAATAATTAAAAGTCTAAGCACAGCCTGATAAAGCTCATGCTGAACAGAGCTAAAAAGTTTGTTTACCAAAAAAGCGGTTACAGTTTCATGTATATTAATTGAAGCCATGGTATGATACCCATGAACCTCATGCTGATTTGAGATTTTTAACACTACTCAAAACCTCATACTTGGAATATTTGTACTTGAATTGTTTTAATTAATTATAACTTTATGATTCACCTCAATTTATATTAAAATATTTTTAACATGCGTTTCTAATGGTATGGTTAAAAGATACTTGTTAAAAGATACTTGTAAAAGAGATAATGCAAAAGGAGAAAAAGACAGGGCACCAAACAAGTTTAGAGGAAGAAAAGAAAAAGTTAGTGGTGGGCACTGGGCAGTTTAGGTCCATCCTTGAATTCATTATTTGTTTTATTCTTCTTTCAGTTTCCACCCCAGTCTCGAGTCCTCAAACATGTAAATTGCAATCAAACATTCATTCACGGGTGTATTTTCTTATACTCTTGTTTACACCTGAATGGCTGAATCTGATACAAAGCAATTAGGGAACATACAAAAAACAAGCACATGTGAATATGTGGTAGGGATTCAAAACTTGGTAAACAAGTTGGATATTATACTGGCACATCATGGACAAAGAGACACAAGTAACTATACTAAATAAGAATATGATATCACTCATATTTCTCTGGCTCTAACAATTTATAGGTAAAAATTAATCACATTTCTCTGACCCTCTCTCTAGAGGGGATACGACTTATTATTTATTATCTTCCTTGACCCAAACCTGTTTTCGAGTGGAATATTAAGTTGAATATAATGATAAATAAATCAAAACAAATTAAACTGAATTAATTAAGTAATAGTCATTATTTACATCGAGATCTACGATGCCACACCAACCATTATGAGCACAACAACAAAACTATTCCCTCCATTATATTTAGAATTTTCATATACATTAAGACAAATTTAAAAAAAAATTTAATGAATATAGAAAAGTTAAAATGAAAACAAAGGGAGTATTAATAGTAGTACATGGTTGTCACTAAAATACGGAAAGTTTGGATATGCCAATACAAGCACTGCAGGTGAACCCAATGAACATGCCATTGCTATATCATGGTATGAACCGGGTTCACTGGCCTCATGCCGAAAGCATGATAGGTCGTTTATGTACTATCAAACAAAACCTAATATGCAACTAGTACAACGGCAGTTAGGGTCGAATCCACAGGGAACAACGTAGTAAATGATTATTTTCCGGCTACCAATTGATTCCAAGTAACATACAAAATTGGAGAATATATGTCTAAACTAACTAAATGACTAAAGCGCAAACAATTAAATTAAAAAGATAAATCGATGATACTAAAACATCTAGGGATAAACTTCCCCACTAGCATGATATGATGACAATGAGATCCTACTACCCTTACAACAATCATAACCGAGTTCAATAGGACGAATACACCATTAAGAATACAAATAACTCCTTTCGAAGACTATTAGCTTCAATACCATACTATCAAACCTATTTTCATGGAATCAAGTATAGTAATGACATTGAGCATAGTATCTATAAGATCCAACAATCATATCTATCTATTTTCATGAAGATTATCAAGTCCTTGATCTAAAAGGCAATTCACTCAACCCTAACTTTCGTTAGCGATTAAATGAATTGTTAACCACAATTTCCAAAATTTCTATTGAAAAAACATGAGTTAACTAGCATAAGAAATCAAGCATGAACAAGGATTATGCATAACAAAAAGAGATTAGGATTCAATAATTCATCATCAACATCATGGCTAGGGTTCCATCTAACCCTAGATTAAGAAACTACTCACACATATCAAATGCAACAAAACAAGAATTCATTAAAGAAAACATGATTAAAAGTAATAACAAGGAAGGGATAAAGAAATAGTACTTGAAATCGAATACCAAATGACGAACGAAAGTAATTGAAAGTTACAAAGTTTCTTCCTCCCAAAATTAAGAATTAATTCTTTCTAAAAAGCAGAGAAAAATGTTAAACCCCCGTTCTATTACATTCCTTAGTGATTAAATAAGAAAAACTGTGCGGAAAGCGATTATTAAAGTAGGACCGGACCGGGTTTAATGAAGACCCGACCGGGTCCGTGTGCTGAGAGTTTTCTAGAGAGTAGATAATGCAAGACCCGACCGGGTTTAACAAAGACCCGACCGGGTCCGTGGTTTGAACATTCCAACAAGTGAATTTAGACAAACCCGGACGGGTTTGTGATGGACCCGACCGGGTCCAGGGCTTGGATGCTTGCGTTCTTACTTCTTGCTTGAAATTACCCGGGTATGAAAATACCCGCTCGGGCCTATCATCTTGTGCTTACTTTTCTTCATGAGAACGCGGCAAAAGTACAAACGAAACCCAACGGGACTCAAAGCATGTCCGAATGGGCCCATGAGCTCACAAAAGTGTCGCAATGCGGTCTCCAAATCTTCCAAATCTCGAAGCACACATTCTAATGCTCAGGAGTGATCCGCTTCCAATACAAGAGTGGAGTAAAATGTCCTGAAATAATCAAAGACACACAAAACTCCAACCAAGTGTAAAACCACATGGAAAATGCAAAATCATATAACAAAATGCCATAAAATGCAAGGGAAGGGAGCATAAAAATATAGTACAAAGTGCATACATCAAAGCAACCACTTAAGTCTTAAATAGTAAGTCATGGCCAAAGCAGGTCTCTCAAAAATTCAGATAATACTATCACTATCAGGATGATAACCAAAATCAAAGGCCAACTCATAAAACATGTGCCAGACACAAGCCTGTTGTTGTCAAGTTCAGGCCAAGAAGTCCAGCAGCCCACTGTCAACTCAAACAGCAGAAAAAAACGCGACCACATGCTCTCGCGAGCATAATCGTTCTTACAATTGCAAGGTGGTGATAGGTTTTATCTCCATTCACCAATACAGCAACCTCCGAAATAACTTTCTTGTACCTTAATACCTTGTGGTTTCATCATCTGTTCAACTTGATGAAAACTGAAAGCTGATTATGGGATCTCATAGATGAAACAAACACATTGAAGCATAAATGTCTCGGAATTCAGATGGTTAAGACAGATTTGGGAATTCAGATGCACTCTCTGCCTTCATTACTTCAACTACACAAGCCCAAAGAAAATTGCCTTCATTAATGTCCCACAATGCAGTTGCTTTGTCCTCTTTCCAAACTCGACAGGATGCAAAATTTTTATCAATTAAATAATATGATTACTCACGCAATTGTTATCAGTCACCAAAAGTCAAAAGTACTAAAAATACTAACTAAGCCTTGTGAATCATAATATATAGCAAAGCAACAACTAATGTAACCTTTTCTACAACATAATGTATTAACATAAGTACACCCAACAGTATGGGCTAAGATAGAGATACTCCTCCCAATTACTGTTAACTTTACATGATTTCAGCCAACATCTTAAGTTCTCCTGTAAACATAAATTCAATTTTCATCAATAACGGCAAAGAATGCTACCTTTAACAGGACAGAAGGGTAGATATATATATATTCTATTACTAAGCACAATACATATAGCATTTCAGGTGTCGCAGACTATTGCAAAGTAAGACGTTTGGAGTATTTTGAATAATCTTTTTCCTCAAAAATGAATACTCATTTGTTTGTTATACTGCACCACTTGTTTAGACCTTAAAACTCCAAACAAATGGCGTTAAGTTTAGTCAGTTGTGTTCACAAAGAAGTTTAAGATATTACATTTTGAAATCCAGCTAAACTTATGTCCTTGTATTTCGAATCAGCATTTTTTACATTTAGAACGTAAATTATGTTCAAATGATGCAATATTCCAACTTTGTGACTAACTCAAAGTTCAAACCAGACACCTCAGGCTCAGATAACACAACAATGTGACAGTGATAAAAATTTCTACATGAGAGGTTGTTAGACATGCATTGAAGAAGCAACACTATTTAGAGGGGAAATCCATCAACATGTCTTATTTTTACTATTTTCCTTCTAAAAGGTCCGATATTATGCTTTCAAGTAGTGTTACTTCTGAAAACTTAGAGATTCAGTGAGTTATGTCCGCAAAGAAGTCGCAATTGACTCAGTCTTATGAATTGCGTCATCCACATTCATTTCAAACATCAAAACAGCAGTAACAATAGTTTTCCTAGCTTCCCCCATTCCCACAATTTTTACGGGCTCACCAACAACAGTCCCTTATCAAACCTCCTAGTGAAAATTTTTCTGAAACATTGAACAGAAGTATCAGTAGCATTTCTAGTAGCTGTTCTCAAAATTATTAAAATCTTTCCAACCTCCCTCAGCAATCGGCAATCAACCTTGTCACCGAATCTCACAACTGACAATTAAAAACACATCTCAGATGGTCAATAAAAAGAGTAAAGTAGCTGATATAAACAAAAAAAGTCACTGATGTGTTAGGATTATAGGTGATTGGTTCACCAAGTAATTACGACATAATTAAGCATGTTAATCAAATCTGTTAGTATGGTAAGAAAAGGACCATGTACAGTATTGGGATTGGTTGAGGGAGAATCAATCTAGTACATTTGCCCCTTGTACTCATGGGTTGATTTAGAGTCAACCTTGGAGAGCAAGGACTCCATCAGACAAAGGACATGTGTAGAATATGGCAAGAGGGAGTATAGGAGACCATGGGACACGTTGTAAAAAGGAGCAAAAGCTTCAACAGGCTCCTTGCTCAAACAAGCGCCACCTTGCTCAAACAAGCGTTGGGCTCCAGCAACATTCTGCCTCGAGTTGTCATTTGTGTTAATGCCCTATTTATTTGTTACCTTTTCCCTATATTTTCCTATAAATACACTAGTCCTAGTTCTGTTAAGCATGCTAAAGTCTCATTTGTATAGCTCTCCTTATTGTTTAGTTTACTACTCTCATTATATCCTCTCTTCCTCACTAAACCTACATTGTAATTGCTTCGCATTTTGTATTTGTCCTTTAAACAAATAAATACTTTTCTATAGCTAAACATGGTAGATGTAGCCTAAGTTTGGTGAACATCTTAAATCTTGAGTCTTTATTTGTCTTGTTCATTATTGTTATTCATTACATACTTGCATATTTGATTCATACATTAACACACACCTTAAACATCCATCTAAACTCAAGTTTGATCTTTGGTGAGTGAGAGTGCCTCTCATTTCAATTGTTATCAGAGTCAAGGGTTATTTTGGATTATTTGAGGTATTAATGGAGGTCATTTGAAGTTCAAGATGTCAACAATGAATTTATGCATTGAGAAGTTTGATAGAAACATAAATTTTAATTTATGGCAATTAAAGATGAAGGCAAATTCAATTTAAAATAGTGTTCATAAGGCTCTGGAAGGTGAGGAGAAGAAGCCCATTGGTGTTGGTAAGGCTAAATGGGAAAAGATGGATACTAAAACTTTATCCGCCATACAACTTTGCCTCTCCAATGAAGTCTTGAAAGATTTCGTAAAGGAGCTAACTTCAAAAGGAATTTGGGAGAAGTTGGCATCACTCTATATGGCCAAGAGTGTTACCAATGGACAACTCTTGAAGAGTCATTTATAAATCTTCGATTGCAAGAAAGTAAGCATATGAAACCTCATATTGATGAGTTTTACTCTATTGTTTTGGATTTATTAAATATTGAGGTTTTCATTAAGGATGAAGACTTGGCAATTCTCTTGTTATGTTCTCTACCCCTTCTTACAAACATTTTAGGGAGCCTTTACTATATGATAGAGACACTTTGTGTACTGAGGATGTAAGAAAGGCCTTGACACAAAAAGACCTTATTAATTCCCAATTTGCATAAAAGGTGTCCATTGAGTCCAAGATGCTTTGTTTAATAAGGAGTCAGTTAGGACAAAAAGAGGTATGACTTGTTGTAACTAGTGTAGGAAGAAAGGCCATCCAAAGAAGGATTGTTGGAAGTTAAAATCCAAACAATCCGATGAGCACAAGTCCAAAGGAGCTAGTTTCGCCAAAGCTAGCTATGTTAAAGAAAAATATGATGTTGGGTGCTCTTGTTGTTACTAGTGAGTACAAGGATGATGATTCTTGCATTTCGGATTCAGGTTGTTCTAACCATATCACTTCTAATTCTAGTTTTCTCTCAACTTATCAAAAGGTTGATGGAAGAAAGGTCACTATGGGCACTGAGGCTAGCTATCCGATAGTTGGTATTGGAGATGTTAGAATCATTATGTTTGATGATGTTGTAAGAATATTGTTTCGAGTCTTTCATGTTTCAAGCTTAAATAGACACTTAACCTCCCTTGATACTTTAGATAAAGGCTTTAGGTGCATTGGTAAAGGTGGAGTTTGAAAGGTTGGTAAGGGTCCAAGAATATTCTTGAAAGGATCCATTGATGATGAAAGCTTGTACAAGCTACTTGGGTCAACCTTGATTAGTACGTTCGTGAGTCCACTACTTCAGCCAAGCATGGTGATAATGATATTTCTACATGTAATAATGACTTGAGTGTAATTTCAATATCTCCCAAAAAGCTCATGGGTTGTATGGACTTCGTTGGTAATTAATTATACTCTTTCGTAAGCCCTTATAGGGCATTCTAGTAAATGTGTTTTGTTTTGTGCACATGTATATTTTGTTTGTTGAGTATAGTAGCGTCTAGCTAGAGATGTTTGTAGGTGTTGTTAGATGTACTCGAAAGTGATCTTTGTGACTTGGAGAACACAAGTCAAGGTGGAGATTGTTAAGATTATAGGTGACTTTCACCAAGTAATTAGGACATAATTAAGAAAATCAATCAAATAGTTACTACATTTGCCTCTTATACTCATTGGTTTATTTAGAGCCTTGTGAGCAAGACATAACCTTGGAGAGAAAAAAATCCATCAAACATAAGACATTTGTAGGATGGCAAGAGGAAGCATAGGGGACCATGGGACACCTTGCACAAAGGAGCTGAAACAGTGCCCGTGCTCGAACGAGCATAGGGCTCCCGCAACATTCTGCCTCAAGTCGTCGTTTTTGTTGATGTCCTATTTACTTGATACCTCATTGCCCTATGTTTCCTTATAAATACAATAGTCCTAAGTTTTTGTTAATCATGTTATGCTTAGTTTACTCCCTCACATTAGCTCATCACTTGCTCACTTAATCTCCATTGTAATTCCTTCAAGTTTTGTATTTGTTCTTTAAACACATATAAATACTATGGTAGCTACATATGGTGAATGTAGCCTAAGTTTGGTAAACGACCTTAAATCTTGTGCCTTTATCTGTCTTGTTCAGTATTGATATTCATCACATACTTGCCTATTTGGTTCATACATTAAAACACACCTTAAACACCCATCTAAACCCAAAGTTTGATCTTTGGTGAGTAAGATTTCCTCTCATTTCAGAATGTTATATGACGCAACTAGCAAAGTCAATCATCGATGGAGATCATATAGTCTAAACGTTCTCCATGAACACTAGTCATTAATCAACTAACATGTTAGCATAATCATCAAGCATATAAGAAGCCGCATGAAAACAAAAAAAAATCCTAAGAAGCCAAATCAGAAAGGAAGGGAAAAGTCAGGTAGAAAGAAGCAAGGATAAGAGGCCGAGATTCATTCCCTGTATTGAATAATCAATCAAAACAACCAAAATTCTCTGCTATGTTAGATCAATTATCATAAGAGTTTGCATAAAAGAAAAATCTAAAAGAACAAAGAACTTGCAATTAATCAGTCAATCAATTAGAAAAATTACCGAAAGACAAGTCTAATCCTCCTCCCCACTTTCATCACTGAAATAACTAGCCTTCTTAACCTTCTTCCCTTTGCTCGATTTCGGATGATCGTAGTATTCATGATCATGACCCATCAATAATCTCTGATCAGCACCATTATCAACCACAGAAGCCCAATTATCTTCCTCAAAAACAACACTCTCTTCTTCATCCCTTTCTCTATCATCTTCCTCATCATCCTCATTTTTCCTCCTTTGCTCTTTTTCTCTTCTATCCTTTTTAGGAACAGGTCTTTCCCTAGGACCCAACTGATTTTTAGGACACTCATAACTCAAATGACCCTCTTCTCCACACTCATAACATCTTGACTTATCTTTGTAAACACGTCGCCGAATAAACTCGGGAGCACGACCATTATCAGCAGCAATCGAAGCTCTTAGGGTTCGGCCATTAAGAACTTTTCCATTCATTTGGCGTGCAGCAGAAACGGCATCATTACGAGACACAAAAAGGATGAAGGAAACGCCACGACTGAGGCGAGTTGCACGGTCTTTAAGGACGGTAACACGGGCGACTTTACCGAAGGTGGAGAAGAGAGTAAAAAGATCGGAGTTAGTAAGGTTAAAGTCGAGATTACTAACGTAGACGGTGATTTTGATGGGGCTAAACCACCGCTTCCATGGTTGTGAATGGTGGTGTTGGTGGTGGCAGTGGAGGAGGATGTGGGATTAGAAGAGGTTGGAGTGGTGTAGCGATAGTAGAAGGTTTCGTCTTCGTCGCTGTCGTTCATGTTTGTCAATTGGAACAATTGCCTAAGGAGTACGGGCTTTTCTAAGTCTGTCACGCATGGCTGCGAAAATTTGAACAAGTAAATTTATGTCAAAAAAAAAATTATTTTAAATAATCTCATTTTTCGAGGTAAAACAAGTTATAAGGTATGCTAGCAACAAATACATAAAAAAGGTTGGATTATTAGAAAATAATCTAAAAGTATGGATTATTCACAGCGCATGGGCAATAGATAGGATTACTCATAACAATTTTTCCTATAAAAAAATAAATAAACTAGGCATGAGAAAAACTTAATTCTCATAATAAGTACGAAATTTTCAAAGCTGTGGTACAACGAACAAAGGAAAACTGATCAATAAAAGTTAAGCACTTTATTCGTTATTACTAACATGGAACCAAGGAAGCACTGGTCAAACAGGTTCAAACCTTTATTCAGTGAAGAAAAGTTTGACCTGGGGCGAAACTAATGGTAGGTCAATGATGTCAATTGACTCACTTAAATTTTGAGGAAAAACAATAGTTGTTAAAGCTTTACTAGCTAAGTTGGTAGAGTAATGGGCTTATAAGCAAATGGTCACAAATTCAAATTCCTTTGACTTGTTTTTTTTTTTTTTTTTTTTTTTTTTTTTTTTTTTTTGCTTTCACTCTACATTTCTATTTCCCCATAGTCTCATTCAATCTCGCCCTTGATTCCCCCTACTTCCTATTTTCTTTCCCAATTTTTTCCAGCAGTCGACAACCTCTTCATCCTTTACCGTCGTGAACTCCAACCACTGACTGGCCACGATAACCTCCCGCGGGGTTGCACACATTATCAATCCAAGTATGTACTTTTATTTTTCTTTTTATTTCTTTCCATAAAAATTTTAAATTTGTGCGATTTCATTTAAATTTCTCATTTCTTTGAATGTTAATCATTAAAACATTGTTAGTTGATCTATGATTGATGCTTGTACAATACCCCAAACTACAATTTGTTGATTAATTTTGGGTTTTTAACTTAATTGGTAGTAAATTTATAAAATTAGGTTTTCTTATCTAATTTGTTGGAATTTATTAGAGCTTCAATTGATTAGTAATTTTATTCTACAATTGATTCAGGTAGTTTGTTTGAATTTCTTGAAATAAGACATTAGATTATTGATTTAGGGTTTTTGGCTATACACTTTTAATATTGTGAGGATGTTAAATTTATTGTGTTAATGTTTTTTTAAAGTTTTAAAAATTTGATGAATCTAGCAATTAGGTTAGTTGATTTTCTTTGAATTTATTTGAATTGGGCAGTACTAAATGTTGAATTTATTTGTCATTTGATTAGTTTGATAATGTATTTAGTAATTTTCTAGGTTTTTGTCCTCTTGTAGAATTTTCCATTTGGTGATTTGTGTCTCTTGTATGGTTTATTAAAGTATGAGCAATAGTAATTTTTAGGTTGGTTGTTGTGAATTGAGGAAATACTTTTTTCATTTTTGTCTTAGGATTAAAGGCATAAACCTAAACCTTCATTAAAAAAAAATAAGTAAAAGGATTTTATGATATTGATGGATCTCATGATATTTGGTATTGCTTGTTGGGGATAAGAATTTATAGACTTGGAGAGATGAAAGGAAGCACTAGAGATGGAATTGTCAATTGTTAGTATCTGTTACTGCACAGTTGGGAACAGAAACAAAGTAACGGTATTGTTTATCTACAAGTAACGGTATTGATTACCAAATCTTCATGGCAAACAACTTGTAAGGGATTCACTTATACGTTTCCGTTACTAGCTGTACAAAAAACGATACCAAACACTCCTTAAATGGTTAAATTATGTGTTGTTTCTAAAATATAAAAACTCTACTAAACAATTGTGTATTAAATAAATAATGTTGAATGTAAATTTTTCACTTAAATTATCGACGTCACTTGTTTTGTTTTTTGGATCCCCCGAGTTTAACCTTGGGGAAATGCATTAAAATGATTTCAAAATCATTTATAAAACGCATTAGTTCGCTGTTAGTAACAGCGAACAAAGATGTTGGTCAAAAAAAGTCGAATATTTTTGTTCCCACTTATTAAGTAGGAAAAAAGATGTTGACTTTTATTGACCAACATCTTTGTTCGTTGTTACTAACAACGAACAAAGTCTTTAACTTTTATTAACCTTGTTCTTTGTTTGCTGTTAGTAATAGTGAACAAAACCTAACCACCACTTTGAGAATTTCGTGCTAATTTTGGGAATTAAGTTTCCCTCAAGCCTAGTATAAGAATTTTTTATGTAATTTTTCTTATTTGATTCAAATTTTCCCTGGCTGCCTCCTTCGTGACTCTTTAGCTCTTTGTGCCGACTGCGGTCCGTCAATATAACGGGTCCGGCTTTGACGAAAACAAATACGATTAGACTAAGCCTAAAAGAGCAGAAGATGGGTCGAACTGGATCAAGCATAATGGGTCTGAGTCGATCCAACACGGTACCTACCACCAAAGAAAAGTAAGGGTAGACCAACGAAGAACCATAAGAAGGATGAAGAACAGGTGTAACGGCTAGCAGATACCTATAGTAGTCAGTTAAAATGTGGTAAGGGATATACAAAGGTTGGATTATTTGAAAATAATCAATAGTATGGATTATTCAAAGAAATAGATAATAGTTGAAATTATTCTGAATAATTTTTCCAATTATTATTATTATTATTATTAGGGAAATTTGCAAAAAAACACCTTTTAAAACCCCTTTTTTGTAAAGAAACACCTTTTATAATTTTTTTTGTAAAAAAAACACCTTTTAAGACACTTTTTTTTAAAATAGACACCTTAATTCAATTTTCGGTTGCTTTTGTGTAATTTCCGGCGTTGACTATGCCTGTTGACCTCCAAAAATTTAAAAAGATTAATTTTTTTATATATTTTTTTATTTTTATTATTATTATTATTATTAGTTTTTTTTTAATTATTATTATTATTTTTTTTTTTTAAAAAATTTTTTTTTATTATTATAGTTAATTTTATTTTATTTTATTTTTATTTTTATTTTTATTATTATTATTATTTTTTATTATTATTATTATTGTTATTTTATATTTTTTTTTAATTATTATTATTATTATTATTATTATTATTATTATTATTATTATTATTATTATTATTATTATTATTATTATTATTATTATTATTATTATTAATTTTTTTAAAGAATTTAAAAAAAAAAAAATTTTAAATTATTTTTTTATTTTTATTATTAATATTATTTTTTTAATTTTAATTTTTATTATTATTTAAAAAAAAATTTTTTAAAAAAATAAATAAATAATAATAATAATAATAATAATAATAATAATAATAATAATAAAAACAAAAATAAAAAATAATAATAATAATAATAATTAAAAATAAAATATAAATAAAAACAAAAGGAAAAATAAAAAAATAATAAAAATAATAAAAAAAAAAATTTTTTAAATTATTATTTTTATTTATTATTATTATTATTATTATTATTATTAATTTTTTTGTAAAATTTTTTTAAAATAATAATAAAAATAAAAATAAAAATAAATAATATTAATAATAAAAATAAAAATAAACATAAAAACAAAAAATTGAAAAAAATTTAAAAATGTAAAAGAAAATTAATAATAATAATAAAAATAAAAAGTAAAAAAATATAAAATAACAATAATAATAAAAAAAATAAAAAATAATAATAATAATAATAGAAATAAAATTAAAAATAAAATTAAAAAAACAACTATAATAATAAAAAAAATTTTAAAAAAATAAAAAAAATAATAATAATAAAAATATTAAAAAATATTAAAAAAATTAATCTTTTTAAATTTTTGGAGGTCAACAGGCATAGTCAACGCGGGAAATTACACAAAAGCCACCGGAAATTGAATTAAGGTGTCTATTTTAATAAAAAGTCTCTTAAAAGGTGTTTTTTTACAAAAAAAATTATAAAAGGTGTTTCTTTACAAAAAAGGAGTTTTAAAAGGTGTTTCTTTGCAAATTTCCCTTATTATTATTATTATTATTATTATTATTATTATTATTATTATTATTGTTATTATTATTATTATTATTATTATTATTATTATTATTATTTTTATTTTTATTTTTATTTTTATTATTATTATTATTATTATTATTATTATTATTATTATTATTATTATTATTATTATTATTATTATTTTTATTATTATTATTATTATTATTATTATTATTATTATTATTGAAGATGAGAAAAGATTTCATTCCAATGAAACCAAGACAAAATACATCAAAGACCAAGGAAACAAACCAACTATCTTTGTATCGGTATGGAGGAAGTAACCACCTTCTAGGAAGGGTTGTACAAATCCACTCTTCATGTGCAATAGTAGGGAAGATCCTTAGAGAGACCAAAGCTATTTGGACTACTGCCGAAGATCTCTTAACCACATGTTGGTTTGAAATTTTACAAGATACAAAGCAGTAAATCTAATCAAAATTTCCTGACGGATACAATACATAACTCTATCAACAGAATTCATGTGCATGAGCCATATGGCTATGTTCCTGGTGCACCAAATATGATAAATACTAGATATTATCACTTTCTGCAGTTGCTGCTAAACACATCGGACAAAGGTCATTATCCAGCACTCGGATTTGCATAAGCTTGTTTTTTGTCTTGAGATTATCCAACATAATCATCCAGAGTACAAATTTTCCTTTTGGAACAGATGGTGTATTCCAAAAAAATTTATCCCATGAGACCATTGAAGCATCATCAAAATGGGTCTTATATGTTTCCTTGATACTATAATGAGCTTGGCTTATCCAGGTCTTGAACTTGTCCTTTACACAACAAATTTTCTTGAAGGACCAGTTGGAAGTGATCGGGGCAGTAAAGTTCAACCAATTAGCACCCTTGGTATATATGCCATGACCCAGCGAACCCACAGAGTCTCACTCAGATTGTGCACATGCCAAGCTAATTTACCAATAGCCATTTCATTCCATATACCCACATTCCGAACACTCAGACCTCCCAATCTTTTAGGTTGCATATATATTCCCATTTGATGTTACCTGGAGCATTATTGCTTGGGTCAACATGCCATAGATTGGAATGGCAAATAGCATTAATTTTCTTAATGACAGCTTTCGAAAGTATGACACCAATAAGAACTAAATACTCACTAACACAGCTGAGTCCAATTGTAGTCTAGCAACGTAGGACAGAGATTTTGAACTCCAAGTTCTAATACGAGCAGTCATATTATCAACAAGAGCTTCACATTAAGCAGCAGATATTTTCCTAGATGTTAAAGGCACACCCAAGTATTTAACAAGCAAGGAACCCAAGGGACTATCAAGCTGTTGCACTATATGATGCTTCGTTGAAGTTCGTATATCAGCAATGATGATTGCAGACTTGGAAGTGTTAGCACAGAGACAAGAAGAAGCAGCAAATAGCTCCAAGGCTTGGCTCAGAATTTTTGCAGATTTTTATTCACCCTTGCAAAAGAGCATAATATCATCCGCAAAGAAGAGGTGATTCAGACACTAATGGAAAAAACCTTAATTGCTGGGGATTTTTGGCCACTATATGCTGAGGTTTTGACCCCAAGCATTAGTGATAGCAGCAGATGGCTTCTTTAAAAGACATTATATGTTGCAGTTCTATAAGAACCGTAACTGAAAACGATCGCCAAATACGTCACGATGCTAAGAACAAACAACAATGAACAAAATAAGTTTGACAATATAACAAAAAGGACACAAAGATTTAAGGAGGTTCACCCAATGATGGCTACGTCCTCCGTGGTGTGTAGTTTATGTTTATATTATATCAAAAAAATACAAACAACACTTCAATATGAAGAATTACAATTGAGATAGAGATGACAAACAAAAAAGGCTATGTGTTTGGCTTAGGGGTTGTGTTTGATGTGTTTCTCATACTTGAAGTGTGGGTATGAGAGCCCTATTTATAGTACTAGGTACTTGAAGATGAATGGCTCACATAAATACAAAGTTAATTTTGGTTAATGAATACTAAGAAATAACTCTAAGGAGTTGAAAGGTCGAAAACAAGCATCCCATGCATATCAGAGACTTCGCTCGACCGGAACAGAGAGCTCGCTCGGTCGAGCGAGAAATGTCAAAATCTGGGGTATTCTGTCTGACCGCTCGACCCACCAAAGTGGCTCGCTCGGTCGAGCGAGTGGGTCGAGCGACCCTCCAGATTCTTCAGAAACTTGATCGAGCTTTACATAAATCAAACCCTTACATATTCTTCATTAATCTTCATTAACACCCATAATACTTCATCAATACTCCACACATAATTACACCTATTTAGTTACCATACAACCAAGAGTCACACTCATGAATTCATCCCATTAAAGTGTACTCAAGTCACACATTAGTATACTACCATTCATGATCATTAGTATACTACCATTCATAACAATCTCCACCTTGACTTGAGTTCACCCAAGTCACAACATTCATCAATCCACTTCATAAAAACATACACACCTCAAAATGCCCAAGAGGGCATTATTTCAAGCAAGGAGCTAAACCTGCCAAGTCAACACATAATTCAAACTTGGTAGTAGGTAATGACTTTGTCATCATGTCGGCCGGATTTTCCGTAGTGTCAATTTTATTCAATAACACCCTTTTGTGCTCAACTTCATCCCGGATGAAATTATACTTAATATCAATGTGCTTGGATCTTCTATGAAATGTATTTTGATTTCTAGCCAAATGAATTGCACTTTGACTATCACAATACACACTTACCTCACACACTTTATTGCACATTTCACCAACAAGACCTTTAAGTCTTTGAATCACTCGGCCACGGCTATGTACTCCGCCTCGGTTGTAGAGAGAGCAACCACATCTTGCAGCGATGATTGCCAACTTATCGCCGAACCACCCAAAGTAAACACGAACCCACTTGTGGACTTTCTATTATCTAGATCACCACCATAATCCGAGTCACAAAACCCGGTCAGCTCGCTTGAATTCTTCCCATACATAAGACATACATTAGAAGTATCTTTTAAATACCTCAATAACCATTTTAGTGCCTCCCAATGTCCCTTCCCCAGATTAGACATATATCTACTCACCAAACTCACTGCATGAGCAATGTCGGGTCTAGAACATACCATAGCATACATAACGCTACCAACGGCACTAGTATATGGAATCCTTACCATTTGCTCTTCTTCCTCCTTTGTTTGTGGACACAAATTCTTGGACAATTTGAAATGAGAAGCAAGAGGAGTAGACACACCTTTAGCATCATCCATAGAGAAACATTGCACAACTTTCTCAATGTACTTCCTTTGACTAAGGTATAAGACACCCTTAGACCGATCTCTCAAAATCTCCATCCCAAGAATCTTCTTGGCTTCACCAAGATCTTTCATATCAAATTCACTTGAAAGCAACTCTTTCAAGCTCTCCACCTTAAACAAAGAGTTACATGCTACTAGCATATCATCAACATATAAGAGCAAATATAACAAAGAACCATCTTCAAACTTCTTAAGATAAACACAGCTATCATAAGAACTTCTAATAAAATCATGTGAAATCATAAAGGAATCAAACCTCTTGTACCATTGCCTTGGAGATTGCTTCAACCCATACAATGACCTCTTCAATCTACACACATGATTTTCCTTACCGGCTACCTCAAAACCTTCCGGTTGCTTCATAAATATTTCTTCTTCAAGCTCACCGTGAAGAAAAGCCGTCTTTACATCCAATTGATGTAATTCCAAATCCTCCATCGCCACCAAAGCAAGCAATGCCCTTATAGAAGAGTGTTTCACTACCGGTGAGAAAACCTCATGAAAATCAACACCCTCAATTTGAGAGTATCCCTTTGCAACTACCCTTGCTTTGTAGATGGGAGGAATATCACTAGAAGGACCCTCCTTCCTCTTGAATATCCACTTGCACCCCACAATCTTCTTTTTCTTTGGTGCAACAACGATATCCCAAGTTCCATTCTTTGCAAGAGATTCCATCTCTTGTTTCATAGCAATCAACCATTTGCTTGAGTCATTTGAGGCCATTGCCTCCTTGTACGTACTTGGTTCATTCAACCCTTCGACTTCGCTAGCAATGTTGAGAGCATAAGCAACATAATCACACTCTTCAATCTACCTCCTTGGAGCCACGATCTTCCTTCTTTGCCTAGTTGTAGACAAAGGAGAAGACCTTTGTTGAACATCATCATCTTTCTCATCATCAACATTGGAAGATTCAACCTCCACTTGTGCTTCATTATCATCATTATTAAAAGGTACATCAATATTAGATACAAGCATGCTATCTTCATCAAAAACAACATCTCTAGAAACAATAATTTTCTTTGAATCATTACACCATACCCTATACCCTTTTACACCCACTCCATATCCAACAAAAATGCCTTTTCTAGCTCTAGGTTCTAACTTACCATCATTTATATGAATATAAGCTGGACAACCAAAGATCCTAAGACTAGAATAGTTTACCGGAGTGTTGTACCACACCTCTTGTGGCGACTTGAACTTCAAGGCGGTATTAGGTGAACGGTTGATCAAATAACATGCCGTAGCCACCGCTTCGGCCCAAAATTGCTTCCCCAAATTTGCTTGATTTAGCATGAATCTTGCCCTTTCTAACAATGTTTTATTCATCTTCTCCGCAACACCATTTTGTTGAGGACGACCTGCACAAGTTCTATGTCTAACGATACCTTCATTAGCACAATATTTGAGAAATTTACTATCAACAAATTCAAGACCATTGTCGGTTCTTAAGGTCTTGATGCTCCTACCGGCTTTCTTTTCAATCATCTTCTTCCATTCCAAGAAGACATCAAAAACTTCATATTTATGTTT
>NC_080047.1:32516798-32576798 GCF_026212465.1 Amaranthus tricolor
ATAGTTTGTGTGAAAACATATAAATCAAAGTTATAAAGTCAAAAAGAATAATTTAACAAAGTTCGTTTAAGAAAAAGAACTTAAAACGCAACGTTTTGACGAAATCATAAAATAAATAAATAAATAAATTTGTAACATAAAATAATAAATAATTCCTTAGAAGAATAAAATAGATTTTTGACGAAAATTAAAGTTATAGAGTTATTAAAATAATCGTTATGCAAATTGTTGTGGAAAACGAGTTTAAAACGTAGACGTTAATTAAATCGTAAAACGATTTTAAATTGTAACAATTCTCGTAATATAAATAATAACTAAGCTTTTTGGGCTATTTGAAAATGATAATAAGGTTTTAGGGATTTTGGCGATTTGATTTTGGTAATCGGGTAATTAAGAAATTTTAAATCGGAGATAAAGGATAATTAATTGGATAATTGAGGTTACGGAATTTAGTCTGTTACAGATAATAGATGTTAGTGCAAAAAAAGCTAAAAAAATCATATAAAAGAAACTAAGCACGTAATTTCAAGCATATGACTATTGTTTTCAATTCTAATCATTTCAACATAACAATATATATCAAATAGTGTCATGTGCCAAGTATCATGCCAAACAAACCAATTTTGAACTACTTTAAGTGAGAAAGTACCAAAAAAGCTTATAAAACCTTAAAAACGGAACTTCGCACGTAATTTAAAGCATATGAGTATTGTTATAAATTCTAACCATTTCAACACAATAATATATACCAAATAGTGTTGTGTACCAACTATCATGCCAAACAAACCAAGTTTGAACTACTTTATGTGAGAAACTCACAAAAAAGCTAAAAAAAACTTAAAAACGGAACTAAGCGCGTAATTTCAAGTATATGACTATTGTTTTCCATTATAACCATTTCAACACAACAACATATACAAAATAGTATTGTGTGTCAAGTTTCATGCCAAACAAACCAAGTTTGAAAAACTTTAAGCGAGAAAGTGCCAAAAAAGCTAAAAAAAACTTTTAAAATGGAACTAAGCACGTAATTTCAAGCATATGACTATTGTTTTCAATTCTAACCATTTCAACACAACAATCGATACCAAATAGTGTCGTGTGCCAAGTTTCATGCCAATCAAACCAAGTTTGAACTACTTTATACGAGAAAGGGCCAAAAACGCTTCAAAAACCTTAAAAACGGAACTTAGAAAGTAATTTCAAGTATAAGACTTTCGTATTCAATTCTAACCATTTCAATACAAAAATATATACCAAATAGTGTTGTGTGCCAAGTTTCATGCAAAAAAAACAAAAAAAAACAAGTTTGATATACTTTAAACGCGAAAGTGCCAAAAAAAGTTTTAAAAAGCAAAAAAATGCAACATTGCGCTTAATTTCAAAGTTATAACTATTTTTTCAGTTCTGACAATTGCAACACAATAATATATACCAAATAGTGTTGTGTGCCAAGTTTCATGCCAAACAAACCAAGTTTGAACTAGTTTAAGCGAGATATTACCAAAAACGCTTAAAACCATAAAAACGCAACTTAGCACGTAATTTTATACATATGACAATTGTTTTCAATTATAACCATTTCAACACAATAATAAATAACAAATAGTTTTGCATGCCACGTTTCATGCCAAACAAACCAATTTTGATATACTTTAAGCAATAAAGTGCTAAAAAAGCTTTAAAAGGCAAAAAAAAAACGCAATTTTGTGTGTAATTTCAAAGATATGACTATTTTTTCAGTTCTAAAAATTTAAACACCATAATATATACCAAATTGTGTCGTTTGCCAAGTTCCATGCAAAACAAACCAAGTTTGAACTACTTTAAGCAATAAAATGCCAAAAAAACTTTAAAAACCTTAAAAACGCTACTTAGCACGTAATTTCATACATATGACTATTGTTTTGAATTTTAACCCTTTCAACACAATAATATATACCAAATAGTGTTGTGTTCTAAGTTTCATGCCAAACAAACCAACTTTGAACAAGTTTAAGCGAGAAATTGCCAAAAACGCTTAAAAAACTATAAAAACGCAACTTAGCACGTAATTTCATACATATGACAATATTTTCAATTATAACCATTTCAACACAATAATATATAACAAATAGTTTTTTGTGCCACGTTTCATGTCAAACAAACCAAGTTTGAAGTACTTTAAGTAAGAAAGTGCTAAAAAAGCTTAAAAAGGCAAAAAAAAAAAAAAAAAGCGCAATTTTGTGTGTAATTTCAAAGATATGACTATCTTTTCAGTTCTAACAAATTAAACACAATAATATATACCAAATTGTGTCGTTTGCCAAGTTTCATGCAAAACAAACCAAGTTTGAACTACTTTAAGCAATAAAGTGCCAAAAAAACTTTAAAAACCTTATAAACGCTAGTTAGCACGTAATTTCATACATATGACTATTGTTTTGAATTTTAACCCTTTCAACACAATAATATATACCAAATAGTTTTGTGTGCCAAGTTTCATGCCTAACAAACCAAGTTTGAACTACTTTAAACGAGAAAAGTGCCAAAAACAGTTAAAACACGTTAAAAACGCAACTTACCACGTAATTTCAAACATATAAATATTGTTTTCAATTCTAACCATTTAACACAATTATATATACCAAATAGTGTCCTGTGCCAAGTTTCATACCTAACAAACCAAGTTTAAACTACTTTAAACGAGCAAGTTTTTAACCTAACTAATACCTTTAAAAACCTCAAAAACAGAACTTAGCACGTAATTTCAAACATATGACTTTTTTTTCAATTTTAACCATTTCAATACAATAATATATAACAAATAGTGTTGTGTGCCAAGTTTCATGCCAAACAAACTAAGTTTGAACTACTTTATGCGAGAAAGTGTCAAAAAAGCTTTAAAAACCTTAAAAACGCAACTTCGCACGTAATTTCAAGCATATGACTATTTTTTCAGTTCTAAGAATTTGAACACAATAATATATACCAAATTGTCTCGTGTACCAAGTTCCATGCTAAACAAACCAAGTTTGAACTACTTTAAGCAAGAAAGTGCCTAAAAAGCTTAAAAAATCTTAAAAACGCTACTTAGCACGTAATTTAATATATTTGACTATTGTTTTGAATTCTAACCATTTCAACACAATAATATATACCAAATCATGTTCTGTGCCTAGCTTCATGCCAAACAAACAAAGTTTGAACTATTTTATGCGAGAAAGTGCCAAAAACAATTAAAAAACATTAAAAACGCAACATAGCACGTAATTTAAAGCATATGACTATTTTTCCAGTTCTAAAAATTTCAACACAATAATATATACCAAATTGTATCGTGTGCGAAGTTTCATGCAAAACAAACCAAGTTTGAACTACTTTAAACGAGAAAGTTTTAAAAAATCTTTAAGAACCTTAAAGACGAGACTTAGCACATAATTTATATAACTATTATTTTACATTCTAACCATTTCAACACAATAATTTATACCAAATAATGTTGTGTGCCAAGTTTTATGCCAAACAAACCAAGTTTGAATTACCTTATGCGAGAAAGTGCCAAAAACGTATAAAAAATCTTCAAAACGCAACTTAACACGTAATTTCAAATATTTGACTATTGTTTTCAATTCTAACCATTTCAACACAATAATATATACCAAATAGTGTTGTGTGCCTAGTTTCATGCCAAACATACTAAGTTTGAACTACTTTATACGAGTAAGTGCCACAAAAACTTTATAAAAACTTAAAAACGCGACTTAGCACGTAATTTCAAGCAGGTGACTATTCTTTTTAATTTTAACCATTTTAACACAATAATATATACCAAATAGTGTTGTGTGCCAATTTTCATGCCAAACAACTCAAGTTTGAACAATTTTAAGCGAGTTAGTGCTAAAAACGCTTAAAAAACCTTAAAAACGGAACTTCGCACATAATTTCAAGCATATGACTATTGTTTTCAATTCTAACTATTTCAACACAATAATATATACCAAATAGTGTTGTGTGTCAAGTTTCATGCCAATCTAACCAAGTTTAAACAACTTTAAGCGAGAAAGTGCCAAAAATGCATAAAAAAAACCTTAAAAACGGAACTTAGTACGTAATATCAAGAATATGACTATTGTTTTCAACTCTAACCATTTCAACACAATAATATATACCAAATAGTGTTGTGTGCCAATTTTCATGCCAAACAAACCAAGTTTGAACTACTCTATGCGAGAAAGTGTCAAAAACGCTTTAAAAACCTTAAATACGCAACTTAGCATGTAATATCAAGTATATGACTATTGTTTTTAGTTCTAACCATTTCAACACAATAATATATACCAAATAGTTTTGTGTGCCAAGTTTCATGCCAAACAAACCAAGTTTGAACTAATTTAAGCGAGTAAGTGCCAAAAAAGCATAAATACTTCATACCTTGTGAATCACTTAATTCAAATGTATTCCTTCTGTGTGATTTACACGCGTATAACCGACATCTACATCTTCTTCATCCATGGATTTTGGATTGACAAAGGGCGGGGAGTGGTCAAAAGTATTATATTTTTCCTCATCCTCAACATAACCTGTACCAAGGATACTTCTTTGCCCGGTACAACAATAGACCATTTTTTATCAGACGAGGCTACAATGTAGAATACTTGCTTGGCCTGTGTGGCTAGTATAATTGACTCCTCACTATCACGCAAATGAGTTAAGTCTACAACAGTGAATCCACAAGGGTCATCATTTTTTACGCATCATCGATTACTATCTATCCACTTGCATTTGAAAAGACCAATAGTGAAACTGGAGTAGTCAAGCTCCCATATTTCATAAACCCGCCCGTAGTATACCAATTTAGCATCAAAGAACGATTGATCCTTGGTACTCGCGTAAAATGTAGATGACGCCAAAATAGAAACCCCACTATTCAGCAGATAAGATGACTTCTTATCTTGACCCTCAGTGTAAAATGTGAACCCATTAACATCGTAACCCTCATATTTATTGACATCTTCACGAGGACCAAAAGCTAACCACTTAACAATTTCAGATACACCCTTGAGTTCTTCATATATTACTCGATTATAAAACTAATCAATAAACGTCTTATTATGCAACTGCACAATGCCCTATCCCCCTTAGATAGATATTTGACGTGCAATATATCAAAATGCTCATTCAAAAAGGATGGATTTCTGGAATATGATGCAACACATACAAGTGTGCTTATAGAAGACTGTCTCGAGGAGGTGTGATCGATTTGAAGCCAATTGTTCATTTTCCCTCAAGCCTTCCTTCATGTTAAGAGGTACGAAGTCTAATAGGCTTTGCCATGGCCGTGTACTCGGCTATGAAGTTACGAATCTCATCGCTCACAGTGCCTTGAATCATACTCCCCTCGGATCGTGCTGGATTCCTCACTTTATTTTATAAAACTCCCATGTGCCTTTCAAAAGGATAACACCACCTTAAAAAAAACTGGACCCAGAAGCTTGATTACACGAACGAGATGGACAATAAGATGAACCATTATGCCAAAAAAAGAAAGTGGAAAATACCTCTCAAACTTGCATAAAGTTACAATCACGTCGACTTGTAGAGCATCAAGTTTAAAGGGATCAAGAACTAACTACAAATTGTGTTGAAGAACGAACATAGCTCGGTAATAGAATTTCTCACATGTTTTGGCAGTATTCCACGGATTGCAATTGGTAAGAACACTTGCATCATTACATGGCAATCGTGAGATTTTATGCTTCCCAACTTCAACTCACCATTTAGGGTCACAAATCTCTTCATGTTGGATGAGTACCCAGACGGAACCTTAATGCCATACAAAGACTCACAAAATGCTCGCTTCTCTACCTTGGACAATGTGTAGCAAGCTAGAGGCCAATAATTTTTTTCATTAATCATCTTCTTCTTACTACCATTTCCCCTGTTATTGCCACCAACTTCATCAGCTCTATTTCTTTTCTTACTCACCTTAACCTGTGGCCACAACTCCGGACGAATACCCTTACATTCAAAGTAATCTCGCACGGCCTTAACATCCTTTGTCTTACTCGAAATGTTCATGAGTGTCCCGAGTATGGCATCGCATACATTTTTCTTTATATGCATAACGTCAAGACAATGCCTAACCTGTAGATCTCTCCAACATGGAAGCTTCCAAAAGATTAATTCTTTTTTCCATAGTTGGTCTTCACCCCCTTGAACTTGCCCTGTTTTACCAAATATAGTATTAACTCCTTTAACCTGTTCGTAAACCTCATAACCGGTCAACGGTCGACAAGCTACGCGGTCCTCAACCTCCCCGTTGAATATCTTTTTCTTCTTACGATATTAGGGATCTCGTGGGAGGAACTTTCAATGGTGCATGAATACATGTTTGCACTTAGGAATCCACGCGGATTCCATGTCATCGATACATATTGGGCATGCTTTCTTCACTTTATTCTTATACCCTTATAAGTTGCCATATGCCGTAAAATCATTAACGGTGCATAAAAGCATTGCACGCAAAGTGAACTCCTCATTAGCATGTGCATCAAACACAGAAACACCTTCACCCCACATCTTTCTCAAATCCTCAACGAGAGGTGCAAGATATACATCTGTGTCATTGCCAGGTTGTTTAAGACCCGAGATAAGAAGCGAAAGCATGTACTTACGCTTCATACACAACCAAGGTTGCAAATTATAGATCACTAACAATACCGGCCAAGTACTATATGTTGAGAACTAAGATTACCGAATGGGTTCATTCCATCCGTACACAGTCCAAGCCTTTAATTACGAACTTCATCCCCAAATGTCTTATGCAACCTATCAATACTCTTCAACTCCGAAGAATCAAATGAATGTGTGAGCAAGTGACCTTTCTTCACCCTATCTGCATGCCACCTTAAATTTAACGCATCTTTCTTTATAGAAAACAAGAGCTTGAATCTAGGTATTATTGGAAGATACCACAATACCTTAGTCGGGGGCCCTGTAGCATCCCGAGCCCCTTTACGCTTGTAACGCGATAACCCACACCTAGGACACTCTTCTAAGTTCTCACTTTCATTCTGATACAGTATTCATTTGGACATGCATGAATATTCTGGTACTTTAAGCCGAAAGGACATATGAGCTTTTTGGCATAATATGTCGACTTTGAAAGTTTATTTCCATCAGGAAGCATCTCACCTAACGCTTCTAATAACATTGTAAAACTAGTGTCACTCCAATTGAACTTTGACTTAATGTTGAAAATTGTCAACACGGCTGTTATTTTGGTGAACTTTGTACATCCAGGGTACAAAGGCTTTTGAGAAGCCTCTGCCAACAAGTCAAAAACACGAGGACGTTTTCCTAACTCATCCTCGACTTCCTTCATCATGTCATCAACACGATCTACATCCTCATCGACATTCTCTTCATTTGTTTCGTACCCATCAACACGATCTATATACTCATTGTCATCCACATTATTGACATCCTCAACAACACTTATTTCTTTGTAAACTCCTACCTCACCATGCCAAACCCAAACATGATATTGAGGCCTAAACCCACGTCGAAGTATGTGCTCCCTAAGGGTATCAACACTATCTACGTTTGATACATTGCCACACTTGACACATGGGAAATATGAACCAACTACCCCCGTCCCAACTTCATGTTCAACGGCAATACTACAAAATTCTAATATGTCATCAATAAATTTTGACGATTCAATGCTTCCATACATCCAAGAACGATCTTTGGTCATCCTAAGTGTGATTAATTAATTAAAAACAATATTAATAATCATTTTTTAACATATGTACTTAAACCTAATTAACCATAAAACTAAGTAAAAATCATTCATTTAACCCTAATTTACAATAATTAACCTTCATAATCCATAAATTGTTTAAAAAATATGTATATTATATTCTAATAACAACATTGATTTAACCCTATTTAACCCTAATAATATTACAACATTCATTGAACCTTAATTAACCTTTATATTCTTTAAATTGTTCAAATTATTTTTATTCTAATAACCAAAAATACATATAAATCAAAATAATTAACAACCTAATAATATAAACTTGGAAAAATGTAACACTAGCAACTACATTCACCAATAAAATCACATTCATAAATAAAATTACATTCATAAATAAAACAACATCATTAAACACTAAAAATTTGAAAAACAATAAAAATTAGTATCAAAAGAATTACCTTGTGTATCTAGATGAAGAATAGTTACAATGTGACCTACAATGACATAAGAAAAACAAAATTAGTAATTACAACCATTTTTCGAAAAAAAAGTAAAAATAAAAATAAAAACACCAAAACCACCGTGAAATGGACATTACCTTAATAGTTTCGTAGGTTTGGAAGAAAATTTTGATGAATGACAGAAGAAAGAAGCACATTTCAACAATTTCTTGGGTGGGTTTTTAACTTTTGTGGGTTTGAAACAGTAGCACATGAAGAAGAAGAAGAAGAAGAAGAAGAAGAAGAAGAAGAAGAAGAGGAAGAAGAAGAAGAAGAATAAGACAGCAATGGCAAACGTTTGTGGTGTTTTGTGGATTTTGTGGTTTCAAATGTTGGAGAAAAAGAAGGAGGAAGAACTTGTGCATACTGAAAGCAATGGCACAGTCGTGTGGGTTTTTTTTGAAGAAGACAATGAAACAGTCGTGGGAAAGACGCTAAGTTATATTATAAGAGGCGCGTTTTTTTTAAAAAAATAAGCTATATGTTGTGGTTCATTAAAAACCGCAGCACTTGAACCATTTTATGCTGCGGTTTTTAAAGAACCACAACATTTAGTCCTTATTCTTTATTTGCTTCATTTTTCAATATATTTTATGCTGCATCTCACAAAAATCGCAGCATATGTCACGCAGCACTTGACGTTTTTTCCACTAGTGAGATTTAGTTTTCTACATCGAGAGTGAAATTTAAATTCTTCATAAGACCCATCTAGGGTGAGAATTCTAGATAGATATTCCATCCCTTGGAAAAACAACAGAGGGGGGATAGGGTTTCCTTGTCTGAGTCCCTGTTTTGGATGAAAGACCTCTGAAAGGGATTTATTAATCAACAAAGAATATATGGTAGAGGAGACGCAAACCATTACAATTTTGATGAAATGAGGAGGAAAGTTTTTTGCAACTAACATGTCATGGAAGAAATCCCAATCCATAGTATTGTAAGCTTTCCTCAAATCCACCGTAATCATGCAGCTTGGATAACAATGTTTCCTTGAGTAGTGCTTTACCAAGTCTTGGCATTGAAGGATGTTATGGGATATATGTCTACATGCAACGAAACCACCTTGTGTTTGATTCATTAGTCCTCTAGGACACACTTAAGCCTAGAGCACAACAATTTGGATATACACTTTATATGGTGTGGCAGCAAGATATAGGTCTAAAGTCCCTCGAATGAGATGGGCAAGGTAATTTAGGAACAAGAGTTATAGCTGCAGTATTCCAAGATTGTAAGAGTTTTTCATTACAAAAGAAGATTTGGATATCACTGATTACATCAGGACCAACCACAGACCATGCCGCTTTGTAGAACTTACTATTAAAACTAGGGATGGAAATGGGTATTGGACCCGACCCGGATCCGTGGATCCGTATCCATTTTCATGGATCTGGGTCATAAAAAATGGACCCGTTGGATCCGGGTCCGTTTAAATTTCACGGGTCTGGGTTCGAATCTCAGAAAATTACCTGGACTCGTGAATCTAGAGGACTGTATGTACTTGCTGAATGTGATACACTTAAGTAACACTACACTACTTCCCATTGTACTACAAGTCTATACTCTACACTACTCCTAATACCCCACTCCTCACACCGTCACACGACACAAATACACAATCACACAAACCCTAATCCCCACTTTGAAGTCCCACCGCCAAGGTCTCCACTCTTCTGAGTCGCTTCCTGCTCCTCACAGCGCTAACTCCAACGGCCACAACAGCACCTGTCGTCACGCCACTCTCCCACCGCGACGGGCTCGTCCCTCTACCACTCCTCACAAGCGGCGCATTTCAGGGTAATAAACCCTAATCTTGATTTTTTTCAACATTTTTGTTTTTTTTATGTTGATTTAATTATATTGATTGTTGAGTTTATGTTTCTCATTTCTTATATTTTTATGTTGAGTAGATATATCACCTCTTTTGAATTTTTAGATTTACGTTAAGTTGAATTGTTTTGATTGAGCTACTTTATGTTAAGTAGTTTTTGATTTATGTTGAGTAGTTTTTGATTTATGTTGAGTTCAGTTGTTTTGATTGAATTTTTGAATTATGTTGAGTTGATATTTCTTTTGATTTATATTGAGTTTAATGGTAATTTTTGATTTATGTTGAGTTGTTGATTTATTTTTTTTATATCACATTAAATCCAATATTCTAATTGATGACTAGTGATCGATTGTGAAATTATATATATTATTATCATCATTAGTTGGAATTTTTTAAGACAATTTTTTAGTTGTATAATGTTTTTTTGGGTGATCGATTGTGAAATTATATATATTATTATCATAAGTCTATGAATATGGCTTTATAGCAATCTCAACACGATCAAAAAATACAAAAAAAAAAGTAAAAACAAGTCAGACCCGTTTTGGGCCCGGATCCGGTACTGGATCCGCAGTATCCACGGATCTAGGTATGGGTCTTGCAAATAAACCCGCAGATCCGAGTCCGAATCTGGATCCTGCTCTTGAAAACGGATCTAGACCCGGGTCCACCTGGACTTAGTCCAGATTCGACCCGTTGCCATCCCTAATTAAAACCATCCAGGCCCAAGGCTTTGTTATCATGAAAACTCCAGAGAGCCTCATTTATCTCAATGGCACTAAATGATAAATCCAAACTATGCCACAATTCATGTGATAGAGTCACGCCAGTCTGAATAATAGGCATAATAATGCGTTTTCTGTTCTTCAGCCTACCTAGAGGTGTTCATTCGGATGATCGGGTCGTTTTCGGACGGGTGTCATTCGGTTCGGTTGTATTTCAGATTAGTTATTAATCCGGTGTATGTTACAATGGGTCACACTCGGGTCAAGTCGGTTAGTCACAATTCAGTTGGAGATTGGTTATTCAAGCTATCGGGTTAGCATCGGTTCGGTGTCGATTGAAGTTCTGTCGAGTGTCAATCGGTCTCGGATTGTCATCAGTTACTAATTGGTTCGATTTTGTCGGGTACGGATCGGGTTCGGGTTTGGGTTTTTTTTTCTTAAAACAGAATTCGACTACGTATTATTAATTACTATCGATCGAATCAATATCAAATTAAGTTGTTAGTCATTTTTTAATTGATGACAAGATTCCCTTTACTTAAAGCAAAATAGTTAAAATGCAAATCAATTAGTAATCATTATTACTTTGTTGCTTTTACTTGTTTGACCAAAAATTAAAATTATAAGTTCTATCAATTTTCATCTAATTTGATTAAAAGTAGTTAAATAAACATTGACCATTGATTATTAACTCTAAATATATGAAACCATGTATTTATAAAATTTAATTTATTAAAATATCTAACACTTTGTTAGATTAACTAATAAGATGATTGAATATGAGTCTATCATATTTCTATGTTAAAAATTGGTTCAGGTTTACAGCAGTTCGATTTAAAATTCCTTCGGGTTAAATTGGTTTTAGCCGGATTGAATTCGGTTTCGAGCATGATTCGGGTCGGTCAATATTAGATTCGGGTAATCTCGGCCAACAGTTATGTGTCGGTTACAAAAATCGGTTACAGATCGGGTTCAACTTTTCCATTTTCGGTTGTCAACAGGTTCGGGTACGATTTCGGTTCGGCAATTGTCCGTTTGATAAACCTAAAAAAGGAACACATTTTCGGGTCGGTTTACTTTCGGTTTTTGCTCGGATTTTCGAGTCGGATCACTTTTGAACAGCTCTAAGCCTACCACACAACAACTTAGAGTAAAAAGACATGAATGCCTATTAGATATGAGTGGGATTGGAGATTTTCCTGCCGTTCAAAGTTAGGAGATTAATTCTATTATGCTTCCTCCTTTTTGCTTAATGTTGTTGTGAAAAAGAGGGGTGTCATCATCCCTATATTACAATCATAATTCATATCATAAAAAGAAACTTTATAATAATAATAATAATAATTATTATTATTATTATTATTGTTGTTGTTGTTGTTGTTGTTGTTGTTGTTGTTGTGTTGTTATTTATTTTTTTTATAAACCGTATTCCATATCATAAAAGGAAACTTTACAAGAAGTTGGTCGGAAGTCGAGCAATAAACTAAGTACCCACAACTTTTTGAATACATAAGGCTAGCTTGTGAAAAATATATGCTCTAGACTTAGTGCTACTAGAATTGTTTAAAGCAACCGATGTAATCCTTGATACCAGATCGAGAGCGTTTTCACCTAGCTCTCCAAATGTGGAGAAAGCAAAGGGGATGAATTTATAATCGTTTACCTTGCACTTAGTAGTTGTAACACCACTGAATTTTCGACCCTCTATACGGAACCAAAACCACAAGGGAATGGAGGAAATTCGGGTGTTACATTAAAAATATAAAATATATGATAAATAATAAAAAGCAAAAGAGAAACCTAGATGGTTTAATTAAAGGAATTAGAAAACTCAAAAACAAGATTATGCTTAAATTTCGGCAACATCTTCTCTAAAGTTAGACGCACTAAACAAACAACAATCGATAAAGCATAATAAAGAAGAGGCATCATCGCCCTAGTAATAAAATATTGCGGTGGAATGTTCATCGCCTAATCCTCAGTCCACATGCTAAGCATGGATCGTGGTTCCAATGTAAACGCTTGAGTTCGAAGAAAGAAAGAGATTGATAAACTATTTAAATCATACAAACCACAAAAACAATGTAGCGGAAATAACTTATACAAAGGAGGGCATGTACCTCAAACTCAAAACATGGACAACTTAATTGAAAAGAAACTACATGTAGACAATAAAATATTGTATACTTTTAGATTCTCACTCATTTCCCGCCGTATGCAATGCAAAGAAGCTCCATCACCTGTAATGTCCATCTGTGATAACCCCGCTGCTCAACATAAGATCATAGACCAACGTGTCATAGCAAGGCCATCAAAGACAAGCCATCAACAATGAAAACAAATAGTACACGTCAGTAATCAACGAATTTATGGTATTTAGAACTAAAGAACAAGTGAATAAACAATAACATTTGCACGATAATAAGGGTTTTACTTCTGCACTTAACGCTTCCTATTTACTTTACGATTTGCTTTCAGAACTTCTAATCCCTCGAAGAGTATTCAAGAGTGGTGGATCTTTTCTCTACGTTAAGACATAGTGACAAGGCCAAGGTCGTTATCGACCATTCGGCACCCATGGCAAAGTATGAGCTCATACCCCCTCCAGCTGACCCTCTCGGATCCTACCTTCGGGAAAATAAAACACACTGGGTTACTAATCCAGTGAAGACACCACCATATTGGGGTTTGCAAAGCCCGCATGGTAACACCTCGGTCAAAGGGCGGTATCGGCCATCCAGCGCCCAATGACAAAAGTATACTCATTCCCCCCCCCCCCCATACTGTGATCTCGTCGGATCTCACCTAGGGGACTACTAAATCAACCGGACATAATCCAGTTAAGTCACGCCAACTAATAAAAATCAAGACTCAGTGATAAAGGAATCATATCGATCCCACACACAAACATAATTCATTCTCTACTACAAAGAAGTTGTTCTTATATTCTACTAATACCTCCATTCTATTCACCTATACCACTTTTGAAACTATTCAATAATATAGTTTACCTTCCAGTACTTCATAATTCGAATGCAGCGTATATAATTACAAAATATTGATATTACTTGAAGCAATGCACATGATAGTTAATTACTGCATGTACGTACATAAAGTTGCGGACACTCTGCAAAAGTCAAAAAAATCACCAATACAGGGTTTTATAACCTCTTATGAAGTGAACACCTACCAGATTTAAAGTGGGTCTTATAAGTCTACTAATCGCATTTAGAGATACTTAATACTATGATAAGTACTGTTTAAATCATCCACAAGTTATTGCACATTAATACATCCCAAGCACTCATCAACGCATACCTAAGCTTCGCTTTTATAAAACAAAGTGCTATTCTAGTTCGTGACTTGAAAGGCTAATTTAGACAAACAAACTACCCAAATAAATTCATTATAAGTATATTATAATTAAGGAGAATTATGTTGTAAATAAATTAAAGATGTGACAATCTAAATTAAAATATTGTACACTTCACATTACTTAAGTATTGTTATACATATTGCAAGGATATAAAAAGAACTAAGACTCATTATTCTAAGGATAATAATAATACTCGTAGATAACAACAAGTCAACTAAATATTGCCCATAATATCTGTAATCAACTTCCACATCCATAAGTTCTCATGCTTTGCTATTTATAATACTTCTAAACCATTATTTGGTCAAATGATTTAAAATATATTACTAACGTCAAATAATTGTGGGGTGTTACATCAGTATATTATTTCCTCTTTATTTCTGCAGCATTGGCTAAAGAGGCCCTAGGGGCCCATGAGGAGACTCCTGTGCCAACAAAGGGCGAACCTTTAGTTACATCCATACAAGCATCTTTGCCATGAAGCGAATTAAATAGTAAGAGATCTGCTGGCCTAAGACCTTTCCCCGCCTCTAAAGAGAACCCCAACAGTGCCTCCTTACAAACTGAGATCCCAGCTTTGCAACAGATATCCACGAGCATGTCCCAAACCAAATTGTGTCGAATCTTCACGCCAACCTCACTAGAGCAATGAACTGCGTGATCCCCCTATATATCCATCTTGGCAGTGTTGCAGCTCGGACATAAACTACCTTCAATGAGCAAGGGAGTGGTGAGCCGATAGCATAATGCAGACCGATACTAATAGCGATTCATTTTCTGTCCTAGGGCATCGATAAGGATTATTAGCAAAAAATCTTGTGCATGTGGTTCTCGGGTAGAACTAAGAATGACAACTTGTCTTGGAGTGACCATGTAGCTAGACACGAGATTGTTCTCAACAACATTAAAATAGGCCCCTGCCAGCTTTTGTATCATGTGGGGGGAAACGAATTCATCATTAAGAGAAAAAGCGTTGGAGTCATAAAGAACATAGAAGACACTAAGGGCTCATTCAAAAGCCGGGCCTAAAGAAGGAAGAACACTGTTGGACAAGATCTTAGCTTGGAGCGAGCTGGTTTGGAGACGATAAGCAAGAAAAGCATAGTTAACAACATCACTTGCCGAGTAGATACCAAAGCCACCCATCTTGATTGGGAGGGTGGCTAATCTCTATAGCCAATCGCCAATCTTCGATCTAGAAGACGTAACTATCTTCTCCAGGGAAGCGCGCAAAGCAAGATCAAACTGAACATGTGCATCCCCAAAAGAATCTGAAGGGAAAGTCCTCAATGCATAAAATAACCTCCCAACCCCCGCACAATTGCGAAGGAGGAGGAGCTCACATTGTGGGTCACAAAGTTTACTAACAGTTGTCATGAGTTTCAACGCATGAGGGGGGGATATGGTAGGTGGGAAGACTCCTGGCTCTTTACTCTTTTGATCTTACTTAGGCCTGAAAAGTTCGATCTTGTCCACATTAAGAATAAACCACGAGAAGGTCCATCCTCCTTAATAATATATAAGGTCTTAGCGACCATAAGGGTGTCACTAATAATAGTACCATCATCAAGATACTAAGTCTAAAGGTTTAGTGTCATGAAGGCAGAAAGGGTAATATTGAAATTAATAATAAATAATACTTAGAAGTTTGTTAAGCTGGGGGAGTAAAATGTAGATATAATTATTATCAATAGAGGGGAAGGGAGGGGAATTAGGATTCATTCAAGTAATAGTTTTAAGTGGAGTTTTATACTCATTGGGAGAGAACAAGCCTCTCGAATGCTTGTATACTATCTTTTGTAGTCGTTCTTTGTTTACATTCAATCTTTCCGTACACATTTACATTTTCATACAATTCATTACATTCATATACATTTCTCTTTTGTCATTAGTAAAATCAGTCTTATGGCTAAGTCAATCCATGACAATTGGTATTAGAGACGTTCGATTCTTGGTGATCGAAGAGACGTCGGAGGTCGAGATATCCAGAATCTGCATTTTTATGGCGTTCTTGAGTCCAAGAATAGCAGCATTCGAGGTGCGCGTATTGCTGGAATGCAACAATGTCAGAAATCTTCCATACTCAAGTCTTTGAATCGTATGGAGGAGTTGATGGCACAGATGATCAACATCATTGACAAGCAATCTCAGAATATGAGAGAACTTTCCAGACAAAATAACAGTGATCTGGAACAAATCAGAAACCAGTATCTAGAGAAAAAGAAAGCAACAGATGCTTCGTGGGAGACTACTAACCAGAAAATAACTAAGCAAGATTCGACGGCAGCTCATAATGACAAGCACGTTGTAGAGATGACGAGGTCTTTGAACAGGAAGAAGAACATGAGGATACAATTTCAATTGAAGTGGCAGCATGTGAAGTAGTAGAGCAAATTGTTACCGATACGGTCAACATTTTTGAGGTCGTGGAGAAGGAAGCAAGTCATGAGGTTTCGAATAAAATAGAGGTTGTAGGTCATGACGACATTCCTGTGACCATTGAAGCAGAAGAACACAAGAAATCGGTCAGGCGAGTTAATGACAGTTAAGACCTCAAGAGTAAAGCTCGAATGCTGACCACCAAAACACAAGAAACTGTGTCCTTAGAATTTTGTAAGAAGGAATTAAGGAGGAGGAGAGGTGGGGTGAGGTGACGGCAGCGCAGGCCGAAGAAGATAGGGCATGCCATTTTCTTGGTGGCACAAACAACTCGCAGTGGGTATGGGGGTGAGGCGTGGCCGGCGAAGGTGCGACGGCGACGGAGGAGGCACCTGCGACTTCTAAGGAAGCAGAAAAGGCTGGCTAGATATGGCAAGGGTTAGGGCTTATATTAGGGCTAGGGTTTGGAATCGAGGGTTTTGCACCGAAGGTTCTAGGAGTTGGTAGTTTAGGAGAAGGTGGCGGCGGCAGTGGAGCAGGCGACGTTGAATGTTGCGGCTGTAGAGGTGCAAATGATGGTGGCGGTAGGAGTAATTTGGACTTCATGCAGTTAGTGGGAGTGGTTGAAGTTGAAGAGATTGGGGTAAATAAAAGGGCAGTGGTTCAAAAGGAACACAACTTTTATGATAGCTACTGCTGGAAGGCTTTGAGCATTAGCATCATTAGGGTAAGGGGTAAGAAAGTCAAAAGCCTAATTGATGAAATAAGGCTGTTATCATAAAACCAAATTGGAATCTAATTTTACCCCTGGGCCCACAGTTTTATTATAACCAATTTCAAAATCCAATTCTTAAATATCGTCACTCTTTTCATTTTATTGCTACTCTCAAATGAAATTACAAATTTGTCTCTGAACTTTAAAAAATTACAACTTTGCCACCCCCTTAAAATTTCTTATTTATACTAATAATAATAATAATAATAATAATAAGAATAATAATAATAATATTTAAAAAAATAAATTAAATATAATAATTAAAACAAAAATGAAAATTTAATAATAATAATAATAATAATAATAATAATAATAATATTAATAATAATAATAATAATAACAATCACAACAACAATAATAATAATAATAATAATAACAACAACAACAACAACAACAATAATATAAATAACAATAATAATATAAATAAATTAATAATAATTTAAAAAAAAAAAACCAGTCGCAGGAAAAACCGCGAGCCAACCGAGGTTCAGTCGCGGTTTTTATTATTATTATTATTATTATTATTGTTCTTGTTGTTGTTGTTGTTATTATTATTATTATTATTATTATTATTATTATTATTATTATTATTATTACTGTGATTGTTATAATTACTTTTTCGTTTTTTAAAAATTATGATTAATTTCATTTATATTATTTTTGTTTAAATTATTATATTTAATTTATTTTTGTAAATATTATTATTATTATTATTATTATTATTATTATTATTATTATTATTATTATTATTATTATTATTATTATTATTATTATTAATAAAAATATTTAAAAAAATAAATTAAATATATTAATTAAAACAAAAATGAAAATTTAATAATAATAATAATAATAATAATAATAATAATAATAATAATAATAATAATAATGATAACAATCACAATAATAATAATAATAATAATAATAATAATAATAATAATTATTATTATTATTATTATTATTATTATTATTATTATTATTATTATTATTATTATTATTATTATAACAACAACAACAACAACAATAATAATAATAATAATAATAACAATAATAATATAAATAAAATTAATAATAATTTAAAAAAAAAACCCAGTCGTAGGAAAAACCGCGAGCCAACCGAGGTTCAGTTGCGGTTTTTTCCGCGACTGAACCTCGGTTGGCTCGCGGTTTTTCCTGCGACTAGTTTTTTTTTTAAAATTATTATTAATTTTATTTATATTATTATTATTATTATTATTATTATCATTATTATTATTATTATTATTATTATTATTATTATTATTATTATTATTATTATTATTATTATTATTATTATTATTATTATTATTATTATTATTATTATTATTATTATTATTATTATTATTATTTTGATTATTATTATTATTATTATTATTATTATTATTATTATTATTATTATTATTATTATTGTGAGGTTATTATTTATTTATTTTATTTTGTTTTTTTAAAAATTATTATTAATTTTATTTATATTATTTTTGTTTAAAGTATTATATTTAATTTATTTTTTTAAATATTATTATTATTATTATTACTATTATTATTATTATTATTATTATTATTATTATTATTATTATTATAAATAAGAAATTTTAAGGGGATGGCAAAGTTATAATTTTTTAAAGTCTAGAGGCAACTTCGTAATTTCATTTGGGGGGAGGGGGGGGTGGCGATAAAATGAAAAGGGGTGGCGAAATTTAATAGCACCCTTTCAAAATTGGTTTACTCATACTTTACCTTCAACTTTTTATTTGGGGCTCCTCATATTTTGTTCTCCAATTTTTTAGGGGTCGGTATGTCATGAAGGGCTGAGAAAGGGTAATATTAGAATTAGTAAGAAATAATACTTAGGAATTTGTTAACTTAGGGGAATAAAATGTAGACATAATTAGTATAAATAGAGGGGAAGGAAGGGGAATTAAGATTCATTCATGTAATAGTTTTAAGTGGAGTTTTTTACTTATTAGAAGAGAACAAGCCTCTCGAATGCTTGTATACTATCTTTTGTAATCGTTCTTTGTTTACATTCAATCTTTCCATATACATTTACATTTTCATACAATTCATTACATTCATATACATTTCGTTTTTTCATTAGTAAAACCAATCTTATGGCTAAGTCAATCCATGACACTTAGCTTACAGGACTGATGAATTTTTAGGACTAAGGGGTGCAAAATAAGAGGTCACCTTGTTGAACACCTTGGCAAGACCAAAGAATAGAGTCACCGTAATATAACCTAGCAGGTTGGGAGTAGTAGAACTCTACCCAAAAAGCGAGAGAGGGGCATTGGATCCTTGTTTCATAAAAACATGACACCCCTATCAACAAGATTAAAAGCATTTTAGAAATCCACCAAAAGTATAAAGAGACCAACTACATCACCCTTGCATTTGACAAGCTTGTTGGTAAAATGAAGGATAGCCTCAGCACCCCCCTGTGTGTCTACCCCAAACTGAAAATCTTTAAAGTAAGCATTCATGGTTTTCCTAACAATTAAAGTGGCAACCTTGGACACAAACCTATGCCACACCGTACCAACAACAATAGGGCGAATACCACCCCCTGGCTTATCCAAAGGGGTTAGAGGAGCACTAACTATAAAGCCCTCGAGCACGCTAGGTTACTTTCCATCAAGAAGCAAATTGGCTACCATAGTGATGGAGCACTACATGCTATCAGTAATAGTTGTCGCAACACCTCTAAGCCTTTCTACAAGGTGTTGTGCTCTAAGATTATTGTTATTATTATTAATAGAGGAACAAACTAATGAAGAATTTAATTATTATTATTGTAACACCCCGATATTTTCCCGATATGTTTCCCCGATATATTTAATAATTCACTAATAATATTATTTCTATATATATTTTTTATTTGTTATTGGGCTTGGTCATGAGATTTGCAATCCTTTTTGGCAATTAGAATTATTTGGGCCCAAACCTTTCCTTAACCCATCTTTTATTTTCAAAAAAAAAAAATAAATAAATAAAAGAGAGACTTTTGGTGGAGCTTGTAACTCCCTTAGGTTAATGAAGGATCAAGGCATTAATCCCATATAATTAACCCTTCTTAATTCCTTAATCATTTTCATTTTAACATCCTTTCAAAATTTCTCCTAATTCACATTCCTAACTCCATTACACTTCATCATTTGGTGTTTTCCTTTACAATTGTAAGTGTAATTCTTAATCTATGTTGAATCTTAAGTTTTAATTTAAAATTCTATGATTATTATATGTTTTATCTTATAATTCATATTTAATTTATGAATTTAAAATTTCATGTATGATTTTGAGATGTATTTTTCTATCTAAGTTGATGAAGAATGTTTCTTTTTAGGGATTTAGATATGTTTATATGTGTGTGAATGATTTGTTTGATGGATGATTGTAAAGTATATATATATATATATATAATGGATGCTCATAGAAAAATGTAAGTGGTGTTAGATATTCATTTTATTGATTAATAGGAGGAATTTATAATGTTGCTAGAGAAATATATATAAATATATATATGTGAAGTGTGTGTGTACATTGTGTAAAAAGAATTATTTTTGAGGAATAAAAATTAATTTCATAGATGGTCATGAAAATTATGTAAATATTGTCGTTTAGATTTAATAGGAAATAAAGCAAATAAAATGACAAAATCCCGTAAGTTTGGAAAATGGTGAAAATAAAGTGTTTTTGGAACATTTTTGGCTTTGAAATTAGGTTAAAAATACTTATACTATGTTATAAATTATGGAAATTGGTACCCGGGGGTTTTGATGCCTTCCAGACGCAACGGTGAAGTCGAATTTTCAGTTTGACAGCTTTAAGTTGAGTTTCTGGACAGATTGTATAGGCTGTCCTGTTTTGTGTATTTTCCATGTTTTAGTATGTGATGGATGTTAAAGGTATGGATGTAATTGTATGTGTGTGTTATGGATGATTTGAGGAAAATGTGTATGTGTGCTTATTTTCCGAATACGATTGAACCTTGTAGGAAGTCGATTCGTGACCGGGAATTGATTAAGACGCTTGTGAGTTGGTTATCTTGCTTAAGGTATGTACACGCAGCGAAGTTTGCATTTAGACCGATGTATCATATAATAATGGTATACAAAAGTAAAGTAGGGATATATAGTATGAATAATGTTATCTTTTCGAATAAATAATTTTGATATATTGTTTTGATAAGCAGAGGTAGTATGACCTCACTAACCTTAAAGTGGACGTAGTATGACATCAATTGGTGGAAATGAATTACTCGCGGTATATGGGGGCATTATGAGCCACCACGGGGGTATGCATACTTAACCATAGGCACCGAAATAAGGCGAGTGTCTATGGTAGAGACTTGCTTAGGGGTTAGCTCCCCCTAATGTATTGTCTCACTTATGGAGATTGGAGTGTACCGGCAGTATGGCTGGATAGTACAACAGTATGGCTGACTAATCTTTACATGAAAACAATTATTCTTAATTAGCATGATCGAAGCGTACAGTTCTGTGAATTGTCAGCTATTAAATTAAAACTTACTCTTGTGTTATTATTTATTTGATATGCGACGATTGCTGACGTGTACTTTTGGTCTTAACGACCCTGCGATGATGTTGTTACCTATCTGGGCAATGACTAGCAGTAAGTTAAGTTGCAGGTCTTGGGAGTGAGGATTGTCCCTTGAAGAAATAAATTACTAGGATAGAGAAGTCTTGATAATAACTTCAAAATTAAGTTTAAAGAACATTTGGTTTTATGAGGCGATCATCGTTCTCAAGTTGTAATAAGTGGATTTAACTTTTCGTTCTTATCCGCTGCTAAGAATTTCTTATCTAGTAGTTCATAATAACGCTAATAGAACTCAATCCGCACGTTTTCCTTAACTTCAAACCCGTTTAAAACTGTTTTCTAACATCCCGGTTTGACTCGGATTATAGTTGTCTCGTTTTTTAAAAGGTCATCTTCTCTTTTCGTACGACCCGAGTTATTCCGAGATGTTACAACTGGTATCAGAGCGGGAGTTTTATTTAGTGTTATTTATCTAAATTGTTAGACTAACGCAATAAAAATAATGACGAGAGTAAAGGGGTAGACATTAAGGGGATATGATGTGTTTTACTTGGTGTCTTTAAGCATGATGTTATGGATAATTTTGTTATGTGCTTGTTAGATATTTTGTTGATGAATTATGATATTATTTGAGCTTGGAAATTGATTATTTCTTTGCTCTTTCTTTCATTCGTGAGTCATTGATTACGAACATTTTTTTTATCTGTCATGGATAAAGGAAAAAGACCTGTTGAAGGGGAAAGTAGTACCCTAGAAGAACCATGGAGAGCCTTAGTAAATGTACCAGTCTGGGCAGAGATAGAAACATTAAAAAAATTTGGGACAAGAAAGAAGGAGAGAGTGAGCTAGATTATAAGCGCAGGATGGAGATGATCTATAAAAAGTCTCAACAAGTTTATGAGGGAATAATAGCTGAGGAAATTGCTGAGTTGAATGAGAGAATTGCTCAATTGGAGCGAGAGTTTGATAGATGGGATAGAGGAATGGATGTTGTAGACAATGAGAGATGTGAGAATGCTGAAGCTAGTAGGGCAGGGGTTGAGATTGTTGAGGAAGATGTTCCAGTGGTCGACCCTAACTCAGTTCTGTAGATAGATTTTGATGAGGAGGATCCTGAGGAGAATCTAGAAGAAGATCCCGAGGAAGTCCCCGAAGAAGGTCTGGAGGAAAATACTTAGGGAAATTTTGAGGAGGAGGCTGAAGAGTTTTATGAGAATAGTGCGGAAGGGGGATATAATGCTGATATGGAGGTAGAAGCAACTGATAGGGAAGATATTATGAGCGAGAGTGATAGTGATATTACAATGTGGGAAAAAAATATTACCCGAACTAAAAATTGTTGACCTTTCAGATTTTGAGGAACAACTAGATATGAGTGACTCCCTACCCATAGAGACACCCACTGATTCTGATAGCACATCCAGTGACGACTCCGGGGATGCTGATTTTGACCCTGACTTATATGAGGAAGATCGGGACCGTATGGATGCATCGCCTTTTACTATATGATCTTGCTTTTGATTGTAGTATTTATGCTTATGATTTTATATGACTATTTCCACGCTAATAATGATGTATGGATATTCTGTCGAGAATTTTCTTCTGTTTTGTTTTGACAATATGGTTAAGAAGAACAGTGATTATTTGGGATTTTGTACCCAAGTATTTTTGAATTTAATAATATGTTATGGCAGAGTATGCGAGTTGAATTATAATATCATCTTGATTTTCTGTTTAATTATTTATAACCTCTTCTCATTAGCTGAATTTGTGAAGTTTGATATATTATGATACTGAAATTTTGTGAATATTGAGCATTACTATAATTAATTAACATAATTGTTTTTTTTATATTTGGCGGAAGCTTAGGAGCCGATTAACAGGCTCAACTTTTTAATTCTACCAACTATTAGGATAGACCTCCTTATCTCTAAGAAGTTATCTTAGCCTAAGTTTTGTTTAACCTCGATGATGGAAATTGAATATTTATATATATACCTTGTTTATTAAAATGTTGTTTACCTTCCATCATGCCTCCATTCTTGAGAAAGAACGGAAATAGAGGTGACTCTGACCGTGTACTTCGGAACCTAGTGAAAGCCCTAGCTGGTGCAAGAAACCCCAGACATAAATCCATAGAAGAGCTGGCTTCATTAATTACTAAGAGGATAGCCCAGTGTAAGCCCTCTACTTATGATGGGAAAGGACAACCTTCTGCGCTGGAAAACTGGTTTCGAGAGTTTGACAAACTCTTTAGTGTAGTTCGATGTCCCGCAGAATTTATGGTCGACCAGGCTGCATTTTATCTGGTCGAAGATGTTGACTACTGGTGGACACATAGTAAGGCGAGGCTGATAGTGGAGAATGATGGTGAATTAAGCTGGGAACGTTTTAAGGGAGCGTTAAGGGATCAATTCTGCCCACCTCACGTGAGGAAGGATAGGTCAAACGAGTTTGCTAGGTTTGAAAGGGGGAATTTAACAGTGGATGAGTATTATCAGAAATTTATGGAATTTCTGAAGTTTTGCCCCGAGGACGTCCCGACTGAAACAAATAAAATGCAACGTTTCGAACTGGGTTTATCGTACGAGATTCCAAAATACATTGAGATCGATAGGTACGATACTTTAGACTAGTTATATAAGAGGGCAGCCCAGATAGGAAATGTTATTAGGAAGGAGTAGGAGAAGTCGGCCCATAGTGAACCTAGGTTCCAGAATTTAGAGAGCGGGAGTAATCATGCACAAAACCACTTTAAGAAACATAAAACCTATGGGATTATCAAGAAAAAGTGTACCAGCCAGGACAGTCAAGTAAAGGTGGGGGAGGTTCAACATTTGAGGTCAGGGTACAGAAACCTCTTTATCACCGCAATGGAAAGGAAAGAATTTATAACTGTAGGAGATGCCAGAAAAATCATCCAGGGAGAGATTGTCGGGGAGCATTAGTGGACTGTTCATACTGTGGTAAATCGGGTCACAGAATGTATGAGTGCTATGCTCGATTGGGACAACAAGAGCCTCAAGGGGTAATCACAGAGGTTTTCTACAACAACGCTTCGATAATGGTTGGAGTGGTAATGACACGAGAAGTGGAAATGAAAACGGTGGTGGTTATGGTAGAAACCCTAGGGGTGTCTCAAACCTTAGGTTTCAGAGAAATCATTCCGGAATTCAGCAACCTCAAGGGAATGCTAGGAATGAGAACTTTCCTAGACAACGAGGTAGTCAAGGAGGCACTACGCCAGTCTCTCACAATTATGGCAGACTATCAGCAGTTAACGCTAGGGAAGCAGCACAAGTGTCCGATGTGGTCACAAGTACTTTTTGCATCAATTCAAAGTCTGTTAAAGTTCTTTTTGATTCTGGTGCATCGTACTCGTCTATTTCTAAATCTAGATTTAAAGACTTAGGATTGGAAAATCCCAAGAAAACATCTTTCTCAGTCGCTAATCCTTCCGGAGAGACCTTTCATTGTAGTATGTTATTTCGTGGGGCGTCGGTCAATATAGGAAAGACAAAATTCTCGAGTGATTTGTTTTCTTTGGAAATGGAAGGTCTAGATGTAATCCTTCGGATGGATTGGTTGGGTAGATATAAGGCAGTGATAGATTGTGAGGGACAATCCGTAACGCTAAGCGGACCCCGAGGAGAGAAATTTAAATATAGGAAGTTTCCTAAGGGACCCAAGGTAAAAAATCGTGTCGTCCTTAGAAGCAAGGAAGCTAATCAAGCAGGGACAACCATGGTTTTTCTATAGTATAAGTAAGGTGGAGGTGCGGAAGGTTCGAATTGATGATATTCCTGTAGTCCGTGACTTCAAGGATGTATTTCCAAAAGAGCTTCCAGGCATGCCACCGAAAAGAGACGTGGACTTTTCAATCGATTTGGTGCCTCGGACAGGGCCAATTTCAAAAGCCCCTTATCTTATGGCTCCAAAGGAAATGGAAGAATTAAAGGTGCAATTAGAGGAGTTGTTAAAAAGGGTTATATAAGACCTAGCATCTCTCCCTGGGGAGCCCCGGTATTATTTGTGAGGAAAAAGGATGCAACGATGCGTCTCTGTATTGATTATAGAGAACTCAATAAAGTCACAATTAAGAATAAATATCCGTTACGACGGATTAATGATCTTTTTGATCAGTTGCAAGGGGCAAGAGTCTTTCCTAAGATTGATTTACGATCAGGGTATCACCAGTTGCGCATTAAGAAGGAGGATATTAATAAGTCAGCTTTCCGAACCAGATATGGACATTTTGAATTCACTGTAGTGCCTTTTAGATTAACCAATGCACTTGCTGCATTTATGGGGTTGATGAATAGAGTTTTTAATGCATGTCTTGATAAGTGTGTAGTGGTGTTTATTGATGATATCTTGGTATATTCTAAGAGTCGTGAAGAGCATCAAGAACATTTAAGAGTAGTCTTGCAAATTCTTCGAGAAAATGAATTATATGCTAAGTTTTCAAAGTGCGAATTCTGGTTAGAACAGGTGGCTTTTCTAGGTCACCTTGTTTCTAAAAAAGGGATCTTTGTTGATCCGACAAAGATAAAAGCAGTCCGAGACTGGCCTGCACCCCAAAATGTTACGGATATTCGAAGTTTCTTGGGTTTGGCAAGGTACTATCGTCGTTTTGTGAAGGATTTTTCTCGTGTCGCTCGTCTGCTAACATCCTTGATGGAGAAGGAGAAGAAGTTCGAATGGACCGAGGAGTGTGAGAAGGCATTTCAATTTTTGAAGGAGAAGTTAACTACAGCTCCAGTGTTGACCTTACCTGATCCATCTTTGGAATATTCCGTCTACAGTGATGCTTCCAAACATGGATTAGGTTGTGTTTTAATGCAAGATAGGAAAGTAGTGGCGTATGCTTCGCGTCAGCTGAAGACTCATGAGGTGAATCATCTAACACATGACTTGGAATTAGCGGCTGTGGTTTTTGCATTAAAAATCTGGCGTTATTATCTTTATGGTGTCAAATGCAAGATCTTCACGGACCATAAATGTTTGCAATTTTTGTTCACTCAATCCGAGTTGAATTTGCGCTAATGACGTTGGTTAGAACTTATCAGTGATTATGACTTGGAGATTGCTTATCATGAAGGCCGTGCGAATGTGGTCGCTGATGCTTTGAGCAGAAAATCGAGGTACTCAGTCTCAGCATTAATAACCTCTGAGGAATTGTGTAAGGAGTTTGAGAGAATGAGCTTAGAGATAATCCAAGAAGGGGAGTTGGAAGCCAAGTTGAGTGCATTGTCCATTCAACCTACATTTTTTGGAAGAGATTATGGCTAAGCAACTGGAAGACCTAAGTTCATTGAACTTCGGGAGCAGATCAGTGAAGGGAGAGCTGACGGTTTTACAATTCATGAGGATGGTAGTCTTCGTTTTAAAGGACGGTGGTGTGTACCGGACGGGTGTGACTCTTTGAAGGAAAAATTATTGAACGAAGCTCATAATTCTAGATACTCAGTTCATCCTGGTGGAGACAAGATGTATCAAGATTTAAAATGCATGTTTTGGTGGTCGGGTATGAAAAAGAATATTGCAGAATTTGTTGCTAAGTGCTTAACGTGTCAAAAGGTTAAGAGTGAGCATAAGAGACCTGCCGGATTATTACAACCTCTTGAAATTCCGGTGTGGAAGTGGGACGAAATTTCCATGGACTTTGTGTTGGGTTTGCCTCGAACAAGAGCCGGTAATGAAACTCTTTGGGTTATCGTGGACAGACTTACTAAGTCGGCAAGGTTTATTCCAATGAATTGTAAGTGGGATATGGAACAACTTGCTTGTGCTTATATTAAGTACGTGATTCGCTATCATGGAATACCTCGTACTATTGTTTCTGATCGGGATACTCAATATTTGTCACATTTCTGGAAATCACTACAACAAGCGTTGGGGACCACCCTTCTTCATAGTACGTCCTTCCACCCAATGATCGATGGTCAGACGGAACGCGTCAATCAAATACTAGAGGACATGTTGAGAGCGATAGCCATGGAATGGCAAGGTTCATGGGATGAACATTTGGAACTGGTAGAGTTTTCTTCTAATAACAGTTACCAAGCTACGATTCAAATGGCTCCGTTTGAAGCACTTTATGGTCGTAAGTGCCGTAGTCCTGTATGCTGGGATGATTTTACTGAATCTGTCACCTTAGGACCTGATATGCTTGTTCAAATGACTAAACAAGTAAAGTTAATTCGCGAGAAAATGAAAGCAGCCCAAGATAGACAAAAATCGTACGCCGATCTCTGACGTCGGCCTGATGAATTTGAAGCGGGTGACAAGGTTCTACTTCGTGTGTCTCCAATGAAAGGAGTAGTTCGCTTTGGTGCTCGTAGAAAGTTAAGCCCACGTTTCATAGGTCCTTATGACATTGTGGAGAAAGTAGGGAAGTTAGCCTATCGATTAGCATTGTCTAATGCTCTGGGTAAAGTGCACAACGTTTTTCACATTTCTCAGTTGAACGTTACGTCGCAGCCTTTTCTCATGTATTAGATCCAGAGGCGTTAGAACTTGATGAGAGCCTAACCTATGAGGAACAGCCTGTCCGGATATTGGATAAGAAGGTCTGTGGTACTCGTCGGAAGGATATCACCATGGTTAAATTATTATGGTTCAATCACCGCTCACAAGAGGCAACCTGGGAGACGGAAGACTCCATGCGAGAGCAGTATCCTCAGCTTTTCTCTCAGGTTAGTAAGTTACGGGGACGTAACTTCGTTAAGGGGGGTGGAAGGCGATAGGATTTTCGTGCGATTCATGTTTTGGGTTGCTTTGTGTATGTGTGTATAGTGATTAATTTCGTTTTACTAGTTTTTTGGTTATGTGTTATGATAAGTGTGGTTATGTGTTATGTTAAGTGTGGTTTTGGGGTGTGGTTTTGGGGTCAAAACCTTTTTAAGGGGGGTAGTCTGTAACACCCCGATATTTTCCCGATATTTTTCCCCTATATATTTAATAATTCACTAATAATATTATTTCTATATATATTTTTTATTTATTATTGGGCTTGGTCATGAGATTTGTAATCCTTTTTGGCAATTAGAATTATTTGGGCCCAAACCTTTCCTTAACCCATCTTTTATTTTCAAAAAAAAAAATAAATAAATAAATAAAAGAGAGACTTTTGGTGGAGCTTGTAACTCCCTTAGGTTAATGAAGGATCAAGGCATTAATCCCATATAATTAACCCTTCTTAATTCCTTAATCATTTTCATTTTAACATCCTTTCAAAATTTCTCCTAATTCACATTCCTAACTCCATTACACTTCATCATTTGGTGTTTTCCTTTACAATTGTAAGTGTAATTCTTAATCTATGTTGAATCTTAAGTTTTAATTTAAAATTCTATGATTATTATATGTTTTATCTTATAATTCATATTTAATTTATGAATTTAAAATTTCATGTATGATTTTGAGATGTATTTTTCTATCTAAATTGATGAAGAATGTTTCTTTTTAGGGATTTAGATATGTTTATATGTGTGTGAAGGATTTGTTTGATGGATAATTGTAAAGTATATATATATATATATATAAAATGGATGCTCATAGAAAAATGTAAGTGGTGTTAGATATTCATTTTATTGATTAATAGGAGGAATTTATAATGTTGCTAGAGAAATATATATAAATATATATATATGTGAAGTGTGTGTGTACATTGTGTAAAAAGAATTATTTTTGAGGAATAAAAATTAATTTCATAGATGGTCATGAAAATTATGTAAATATTGTCGTTTAGATTTAATAGGAAATAAAGCAAATAAAATGACAAAATCCCGTAAGTTTGGAAAATGGTGAAAATAAAGTGTTTTTGGAACATTTTTGGCTTTGAAATTAGGTTAAAAATACTTATACTATGTTATAAATTATGGAAATTGGTACCCGGGGGTTTTGATGCCTTCCAGACGCAACGGTGAAGTCGAATTTTCAGTTTGACAGCTTTAAGTTGAGTTTCTGGACAGATTGTATAGGCTGTCCTGTTTTGTGTATTTTCCATATTTTAGTATGTGATGGATGTTAAAGGTATGGATGTAATTGTATGTGTGTGTTATGGATGATTTGAGGAAAATGTGTATGTGTGCTTATTTTCCGAATACGATTGAACCTTGTAGGAAGTCGATTCGTAACCGGGAATTGATTAAGACGCTTGTGAGTTGGTTATCTTGCTTAAGGTATGTACACGCAGCGAAGTTCGCATTTAGACCGATGTATCATATAATAATGGTATACAAAAGTAAAGTAGGGATATATAGTATGAATAATGCTATCTTTTCGAATAAATAATTTTGATATATTGTTTTGATAAGCAGAGGTAGTATGACCTCACTAACCTTAAAGTGGACGTAGTATGACGTCAATTGGTGGAAATGAATTACTCGCGGTATATGGGGCATTATGAGCCACCGCGGGGGTATGCATACTTAACCATAGGCACCGAAGTAAGGCGAGTGTCTATGGTAGAGACTTGCTTAGGGGTTAGCTCCCCCTAATGTATTGTCTCACTTATGGAGATTGGAGTGTACCGGCAGTATGGCTGGATAGTACAACAGTATGGCTGACTAATCTTTACATGAAAACAATTATTCTTAATTAGCATGATCGAAGCGTACAGTTCTGTGAATTGTTAGCTATTAAATTAAAACTTACTCTTGTGTTATTATTTATTTGATATGCGACGATTGCTGACGTGTACTTTTGGTCTTAACGACCCTGCGATGATGTTGTTACCTATCTAGGCAATGACTAGTAGTAAGTTAAGTTGCAGGTCTTGGGAGTGAGGATTGTCCCTTGAAGAAATAAATTACTAGGATAGAGAAGTCTTGATAAGAATTTCAAAATTAAGTTTAAAGAACATTTGGTTTTATGAGGCGATCATCGTTCTCAAGTTGTAATAAGTGGATTTAACTTTTCGTTCTTATCCGCTGCTAAGAATTTCTTATCTAGTAGTTCATAATAACGCTAATAGAACTCGATCCGCACGTTTTCCTTAACTTCAAACCCGTTTAAAACTGTTTTCTAACATCCCGGTTTGACTCGGATTATAGTTGTCTCGTTTTTAAAAGGTCATCTTCTCTTTTCGTACGACCCGAGTTATTCCGAGATGTTCCAATTATCATTATTACCATCATCATCATTATTATTATTATTATTATTATTATTATTAATGTTGTTGTTGTTGTTGTTGTTTCGATAAATGAAATTATTTTATCATAAGAACAAAGGTACAATCAATATGGGAGGAAGACAAACCACCTTCCTTTCCCTAAAGGAAACAAGATGGAAAACTATGAGGAAGAGGAAAATGATACATCTAGGATGGAACTCATTTCAAGCCCTAACAACATTAGACCTAAACTACATCCGTTAAAACAAATGGTTAAAAAACAAAAGTGCACAACCAAAAAAACTAAAATTCAAGTTAGCAACAAGACACCATTTACTAACAAAATAAACTATGCTCTAGTAAAAGAGCATAAACTAGTCGGTGAAGCAGCCATAAGAAAGAAGCCCTAAATCTTCCAAAACTCAAGAACAAGCTAGGAGTCATAAGGGCTATGTATAGAAGGCAAGCAGCAACAAATTCACCAAAAGGAGAAAGACACTCAAGCTATTTATAGCAAATATGCACCAACATATGCATCAAACAACAACTTAGCAGAAGCACAGACACAAGAAGAGCAACAACAATAGATAAAAGCAAGGACTGTCTTAGTAGACTAAGCATAAAACACCAGCAAACCAATCACCAAAATGTGACTACGCATGTGAAGGTAACTAAAGCATGGAATATGATATACAAACCAATATAGACTAGTAGCATCTGTAAACTAAGAAAAAAAATTAGAAGATATATAAACCAAAAAGAACCGCGTGCTAAAATGAGTGAGTTTAAGGGAATAAGCAACTAAATTTGGATATGGTTCGAACCAACACATGGGCGACATAGACTCGGACCGCTCATGGCTCGACAAGAGACGACTCACAACAAGGCGCCACATGACTTGCTATCGCCAGATTGGACCATAGACAGGCTATATTGACCAATATTTTAAATGGCACGCCACGACATGTGGCCTTTAGTGTCGAGTTGATGTAAGACATGCTAAACCCACCAAATTTTAACCAATTTTGAGGTAAAATAATGTTAAAGAGAAATTAGTTTTGTGGCATGTTGCACGACACACGATGACAAATCCATATTAGAAACTTAAAAGGAGGAATATTAAATAAATTATCACAATATTTATTATTTTTTTTACATTGAAGGATTTTGCTTGCTTTTCTCCTTTTTAAAAGGAAATATGAATATTTGAATGCTTTTTCACCTTTTCTTCTATATTTATATATGTTTATTCTTTTTCCTATTATTATTTCCATTTTTTGTTTCAAATATTTTTTGAAAATATTTCTTGGTTTTGTCGATTCCAAACATCTTATTGCAATACTCTTTTAACGTCTTCAATTTTTGCATTTTTTTCAACATTGTTCATATTGATAACTTTATATTTTAGATCCGGCACAAATGACAAGCATGCTCGTGCTATATTATGAATTGTTTGTTTAAAAATAGTTAGCACAACAGGATACAACTTGTTACCATTCGTGGCCTACTAAGGTACAACATGCTAGACTCATGCAGAACCGTAACAGTGAACACATTGAACCAAATCAAGACCCAAAAGGCAGCAACAAAAGCCAAGAACATCCAAGCAATGACATGAACAACACAAGTGTGCTTGAAGTCTCTGAATCAACTTCTATTTCAGAACCAACTTCAAGATTAAGCAAGAAGAACCTTCCATGCAATCAAGACACTCAAGGAAGGGATGAATTAATTAAGAGGAACCAGCTGCAACTAAACAAGACAATAAGGGAACATAGGCCTACAGAACTGGGCAGCACAGACCAACAGACTGCACTGACGTCAATAGCTGACCAGGCCACCTTGGAAGGCTCACCCAGACACGACCTGAACCATTGAGATGACGTGGAGGGTAAATTTGGAATCTCCACACACGGGCCTAGCTGCCACGGCCCAAGAGTCTTATTGGAAGTCATTGGAGGAGGTCTGAAATTGGAGACCAAAGTCACCCAGTTGACAGCCAGCACCACAGTAGCCTGATGAAGCCTGGGTGTTTGTTTCTGTTATTTTTTAGTTGCACATGTATAGGCACGTGAGTATTTGACCGTTAGAACAGTTAGCCCTCATGTAGTTAGCCTATCCTTGATGCTTAAACATTATAAATAGTGATTGTGATCCCATGTAAAGACAAGTTTGTTGTTAATGAAAATTTTTCAGAAAAAAATTCAACGTTCGAATTTTTTTGTCAATTGCTTGCAATTGGGTTCCTAAGGGTCAGTTTACCCTTCGTGATTGTGCAACCCCTTGATCAGTCTTCAAGATTGCACTTCATACTATCCAAGAACATTGATAGTTCCCTTGATTAATCAAAGGAACTCTTCATTGTTGCGTTGAAAAGGGGCTTGACAGTCCAACCCTTGTCAAAGCATTGCCCAGCAGTCTTGGAATATCCCTTGGTTTGAGTCACTTGTGATTTTCCTTCATTTCACACGCATAATCACATCACACATGATACAAATTCCATATCAATTAGAAACCATAGCTCTGCCCTAAAAGTTAAAACTAAAAAAATAGCTCTACCTAATTTGGTCACCGCTTGAACTCTTTCGACAATGACTTAACCGCGTCTTCGCAAAACAAAAAGTCAAGATTTGGTCGACGTTAAACCAAGCTGAGATTCTTTTCTTCACTACCCCTTTTCATTTTCATTTCCCCCTTGTATCTTCGTTTTTCAGTCATCCATCCCCCTGAAGTCGAAATGTGGGTAGAAATTCTCTGCGGTCTCGTACTCTACAAAGTACTTCGATTATTCTTCGGTAACGATGATGTCTTGGATATGGAAACCTCCGATTTTAACGCTATTTTCTCCGTCGCTTCTAGGTTTGTCTACTTTTACTTCAATCGTCATTTCTTAAATTAGGTTTTTAAAAAATCTGATTTCTGCTGTGTTTTTTGTTTAAAATTGATTAAATTGCGACTTATGATATTCAATTTGCAGGTTAGAGAAATTGTATGGAGGGAAAGCTTATGTAGGCCTTCGAATTCCTGACGCTGATTCTGGTTCTCGCCAAAATATCGATTTGGTTCTTGTTACTAGCAGGTAGTTTTTAACTGATGAATTGAAATTCAAAACTTTCACCTAATATAATTGTTGAATTTGAGGAGTTTTAACTTGAGCGATTACTCATATGCGATATCTAGTGTTACATATATTCGGATAACAGGTGATAGAGTTTGCATGGACTTAGCATAGTATTTGGTTATAAGCATGATTACGTGTAGGAATTTCTTTATCTTACTAAAATTAATCATAATGTCAACTTGTGAAAGCAACTCACTTTTAAATTTTGTTTCATAAGAGCCCGTTGCCTATACACATTAATCCTTTTTGTTTGTAGGATTTTCTGTTGGTTTGCTTTTTAACCTTGTCATTTTGAATTCTGCTTTGTCATTTGGCGTGATTGCCAATGAATAATTATACTCCTATTATGCAATTCTGATGATATTGGTTGGAACTTGGAAATCTAAATATTTTGGCTTATGCGACGGAAAAATGTTACAATTTGGATTCTATCTTTAATATGGATTAGGGATAGACACCTGGCAAATATTATAAGCAGTGTTGATTTTGAGGTGCTGTTGATTGGAAATTCCTATATTTCAAAATATGTGACACAAAAATGTTGCAATTTGGATTCTATCCTTTATATGGATTAAGGACAGATTCCGGGCTAATGCTATAGACAATGATGACTTTTAGTAGGTATTGTGGAGGAATCCTGTATTTCCTTCAAATAAATAGTTGAATGGTGGATTAATATTGTCTTTTTTCATTGTTGCTACATACAACCAAGGGTTTTAAATCTTGGATGTGGTTTGAACGCACAATTTATGTACGCTCACTTCAATGGGTATCATTGATGGTTTGCTGCTGTCATGGCCTCATGTCAGGGTCACAGTGAGCTTAAAACCTTTGCTATGCTATTGTGATGCGGTTGAGATTTTCCCATCCAAGCCATCACCTTTATATATAGTTTACTTGGAAATTTCTTGTGAAGTCTTATTTTTGCGTGTTTTGCAGGGAGGTTGTGGTAATTTGTGTCAAGAATATGTCTGGATTTGTTTCAGTTAATTCTGATGGAAGTTGGCTTTGTATAAGTGATCACAAACATAAGGAAGAGCATCACCCAGATCCTGTTAGTCATGATTTTTCTATAGCAAACAACGGATGGACTTTTTTGTATCCAAGTTTAAGTTTTTCTTTTTGTTGTAGGTAGCAGATGCTAAAAGGCAAGCCTCTGTTCTAGAATCATATCTCGAACAAAGAGGAGTTTCCTTACCTGAAGGATACATATCTTCCAAAGTCATAATTTGCAACCCAAAGTTCCGGTAAGGCATCTTTTATTGTATTATGGTATTGTTTTTAAATGTAATGCAACATCATTTGCAATATCTTGTTTCATTTTGGATTTGTCTTCATTGGTTTTTCTTCACTAATTGCCTTTTGATGTTAGTATCACTTGATTGCTCTTGGGAGGCATTCCTTCCTTTTCCCACTTTCTTTGATCTTCAAGACTTTGTTTCATACTTCTTTGTTGTTAGGTTTTTCTTGCTTTGTATTTGGCTTACTCATAATGTTGTGTTAATGGAGTCTGAAAAGATGTACTTCTGAAAATGTATGTAAGCATGATTGATGGTTTACATATTAATAATTTTTTAGTCCAAAAACCTATGAAAAGTTTGACTACTTTGTTACTTCTATTTAAGTTGATGGACACATATATTTCTATGGTGTTTGGGTGGTTTGTGCTTGTTAAATATTGACTAGATTATGATTTTTTTTAAAAAAACTAGTTGACTTCTTGACTTGTTATCTTATTTTTGTATGGATTAGATCCGTGCAATAAGCTTGGGGCGCGTTTGGATATTTTTTGTTGGATTATTTAAAAATTACTATTATTTTAGTCGTTATAGGTGTTCGAAAACGGGAAAGATTGGCAACGAGCCTTATGAAATATATATTAGAAGGGTAGGATTAGGGTCTGTAGTGAATTGGATTAGTCCATTGATAAGCCATGGCAATGTGTAGTATAGAATTGTATAAGAGATTGTATTATTGTGATTTAAGAGGCTTACAGCTCTTCCAAAATGAGTTAAGAACTCAACCAATAGTGTTTACAAAATATTAGCTCCCCCTTTATCTACTCAAGCTTCTTAATTCATACTAGTTTCCTTTCCCCTATATTTATTAATACTAAAATACCTAATATACCATCTATCACATATATGACATCACTGACCCCTTGTCCTCAAGGTGGATAGGAAAAGGTTAAGAGTAATATTTGGCTAGAGTTAATGCTTGGCATGGCATGTGTATTAACTGTGTGCCCTATTTTCTCACTTAGCTTTTCTTCCCAATACAACTCACATTGAAAAAGTAGTGGATGCATGCAAATTGACTATTTATTAAGAGTAATGGCTGGCGTGAATTAATGATATTGTCTTCTCAATTGTCTTCTGTTGACTCATGACTCATGACTCCTCAAAAATTGTGGAAGCATGACTGAACAATTAGAGGGCAAGTTCGAGGGCAAAACATGTCTTCTTGAATAGGAGTATGTTAGAGCATTTGGTGGGTAGGTCCCCCTCTTAACTCTTATTTCTCCCTTATCAGTTCCAAGCACTAGTACTTGAATACTCTTATTCCTCAACATTAATTTCCAAATTACCACCCACTTTAGAATATAATCCTCCTCTCCTTCTATTATCAGCCCTGCATTTAAACCAAAGAAATGAATAAAGAACATATTATCAGCCTTTTGTTTCTTCATCTCATTTCCTCTTTTCTTTAGTCTAATAATGCTGTCATCTTTGATGTCATTTTCACCAACGCTAGAAAACTTTTTATGGTCACCACCAATTCTTTCACCTCTTCGATTTCTCGTCACATCTAGGTGGCTACTTTGAATTTCCTGACCTTTTAATTTTCTCAAACTATTTTTAGTGGTCTTCCACAACCCACTAGAGACCACCATGGCTGCGAACGCATCATTCCGAGTCCTCAACCAGACCCACAACATACAAGGCCATGTCTACTATATCTTCTTCACCCACCTCCCTCGACGTTCTAGGACCTCTACCAGAACCACAACTCACAAGGATATCTCTTCTAGTTCGCCCTCTGTTTTGCTTCAACTGACATGAGCCCTGCCTTCGGTCGTTCGCAACTTTCAACGGAGTTCAACTATTTCCCAAGTACTTTCCGCATCTTCTAGTCTTTCTATATTTTTCCTCTTTACTTGCATGTCTCTTGGTCATTCTTTTCATCCCTAATTTCACATCATTTTCAAATTTTCCATTGAAAACTTGACCTTTTTTCCTTTAAAATCTTCTGAGGCTTTTCTTGGAAACCAATTTTCTTGATCGAAATAGTTCTTTTTCTTTTTTTTTTGAATTTTTGGACAATTTTAAATTCATGTTCTTTACTGAGTTTAGTGCATTCTTGTCTCTCCCTTTTTAATTTCTTCTCCATCGTTCATAGAAATTTTTATAATTTCTGGAATTACTTTCACTTTGTCTCCTCCATTACCATATTTTTTATGTTTCTCCTTATTTCCAAAAAGATTTTCTTGATTTAGGAAAATCTTTTTTGTTTCTTATTTCATGTCCTTAACCGTTTCTTGCGTTTGCTTTAATATTTTCATAGTCTCGTTGTTGTACAATGTGAACAATTCATATGACATGGTTGTTCTAATAAGGGTGGATAAGAGCTCTTATTAGGGTTTGATGTAATATGCGAATTAGGGCCCTATGTCATACTCGTTCTCCTCTTTCCTCTTTTGAAATCATTCTCAATACTTATGGTTTCATTTGACTTTTTCCTTTATTCTCTCTCCTCTTTTTAATATATGAACCCTAGAAATTTCCTGAAATCACAAATACAATTGCATCTTGATATATTTATTTTGTGCTGCTAAACATCAACATTCAATCACTTTTCTCCATCAATTTTCAATACAAGGTAAAATGTCCCTAATATCCTCTTTTTCCGTTTGGTTTTGGTTTTTAGCTATTGGATAATATTTTAAAGAAATTGTTATTTGTTGATCAAGTCTTGTTAGATTTTCCTTTGTTGTTGATCAATCATAGGTTATATTGAAATTTCAAGAACTTGAATATTTTACTTTTATGACTTTTTTATAAAGGTTTGGCTAGTTCGATTTATCTTTTTGTTGGTCATAGATGTCAATTTTTAATCCATTTATTAGTTTGTGTGCTGATTTTATGTATTGCCTCTATAAGTTCCGCAAAATTTTAGTTTTAGCAAAACGACATTATAAATATTGTAAAATTTATTCTGTTAGTACTCCTACTTCGAATGAATTAGGTTTTGAAACCATAGAATATTTCTTTTCTGATATTTTTGAGATTGCAATCTGTTTTTATATGACTTTTTGTGAAAACAATCTGTCAACCTGCCGTATTGCGTACATAAATGCTTTTGAGCTGCAAGAGTTGGAGTTATTTTATTAGTGTAGTGGCTTATGTTGTTAGTGTCTAAAGTGCATCATTGTATAAAACTTCAATTAGAAGTAGTAATACTAAGTTTAAGGCTGTAAATTGAGTAAAATATTTTGTCATCCATGTTGGTCAAGGCATTGATCTTGTGATTCACTCTTTTAGTCTTGTCTCATAGTGGTAACTGACATTTGGTTTGCGACTAAATGGGGCAGATTGTAACATAAGAAAACCCCTTTTGGACAATGACCAAACATCCTTTTATAATAGAAAAGGAAGTTCCGTTTTTAGATGTCCTATATCTCCCCTGTCCAAGGTCACATAGGCCTTTTGAAATACAATATCATCCCTTTTAGAAGACTTATTCTTAGGGCTTTATCGTTTAGTAATTCACACAAATCAATTCGGTGGAGGGTCGTGGAAATGTTAATAAAAATTGGAGAGCAATATTTGGGAAAAACTTACCGAGATGGTTGGAAAGTTCGTAAATTTTACAGGCAATTCTTAAGTTCTCTTCTCTTAAGCCTTGTTTTTAGTAAGACCCTGTCAAAGATCAATTTCCAGTTTTTAGTCAAGAAATTCCATGATTACATATCATTGTGGCCAATTTAATTTCAATAAACCATGTTTTGAGATCAATAGTTTTTAAAATAAGCTTATTTGGTTATGAAGAAGTCTTGACCATAGTTACCAGAATCCGTGAACTTACCATTCCCGTTTAAAAATCTTTGTTTCCAAATCTCTAGATTAACGTTTAAAAAGTAAATTCCACAAATGTTTTTTTTTTCTGGCCCAAAACCACATATTATAACAAAAGTCTTTTCTTTTAAGTTTTCATATGTTATCTTTTTAGTCATTCTCTTTTCTTACCTGCTTTTACTCATTTATTTTTTTGTTGTAAAATAAAAATGTACCGGCGTTTCCTACATTTCTTAAACTCTAAAAATAACGTTTATCGTTTCCATTTCCGTTTCTCGTATCGGATCGAATTTTGTTTTTAGTTAACATTGGTCTTGACCCTTGGTATATCTAAAATCAAGAAAAGAGTTGGCTCAAAAATATTTTATGAGTTGTTAAATAGTGCCAAAAACTACCATCCTAGTCTTTTTTGTTCATCAAGTTTCTACTTTCGTTCACATTCCTTCACTCTAGCATACCTAATCCCCCCCCCCCCCCCCCCCCCCTAAAACAAAATTCATATTTTCCTCTCCAATCTGTTTAGTGCATTACCACTTATCGGAGTCATCATGTTGAAGAGTTTCACATATTGAGGGGCAAAGTGAGGTTTTAGAGTAAACTTTGGAGGCTGGGGCTGGAAATGCCATTAAGTTCATTAATTTGCAAAGTGTTCCCCCTTTGCTATTGCTTGAGTTGGAAAATCTGGTGAAACAAGAATTAGGATAGATCTGGTCTTTGACACTTGAGTCTTGATAAAAACCCATATGTCTAAACTGGCAACAGTCTATGGGTCTGCTAAGTGCTTTAATCACTCATTTAATTCCCAACTGGTTGTTTATGGCAATGATTAGTCTAGATTAGTATATGCACTTTTAATGTGTGATACGGATTATGATCTATTCTTGTGTTTAATTTTGTAGTTTGCTTTTCACTTCAATGCTTTCAGAAAGTACAAAAAGGATAGACGTATGTTTAGTAAGAGTGAAAACTGTAATCCTCTTTTTATGTATATCTATCATCTATGACCCTGAAGCTTTTAAGAGAAAAAAACATACATTCTTAATTCTTAATATAATTATTGGTTTGAGATAAAAATGCAATACTTTGCTTACATGTCCTTATCTTATTGATGTGTGATCTGTCGTTAGAGTGTTAAATGAATTCAGTAATTTGTATTTTTAAATAATTCGCAGAACACTAAATCCAGACCACTTTCCACAAGAAGTTGTACAGTATGATCAGTGGGTACACTTGAAACCAGAATCAAAAGGTGTGGTTTCTGGATGGATTAAAGGAGCCTTTCGTGCTGTGAAGAAAGATGTACTGGAATCTACACAACAGCAGCTTCGGTTTGTACTTGGCACAGCACCAATGTGGGATAGGTATGCTTATATGTTGGTATTCATTTTTCATTGCACTTTGTTCTCGTTGAGCGTCAAAATTTTCTGAACACTACAATAATCAAGTGCATTTGCAGCCTTAAAAATTTGGTATCTAAGGATTTGTGGCTCAGCTGCATCTGAGTCTTATATTTTTCTTTAGTTTATCAATAGACACAGAGTTAAGTGTATCTAATTTCAGATTTTTAAAGGATTCTAATTGTTTACTGAAGATTTTGTGGTTCATTTGTAATTGTTTCTTGATGGCTTTGCTTCCAAGCACAATTATTATGCCTTAGTGAAATTCTTTACATCTGGACCTTCTTAGACACTAGTTTGGTGTCCTTTTATGGGTTTGGTGTTGCTTTTTCTTCTATTTGGTTTTGCACAAATCATGTTCAGTTTATTTTTCCCCGTTGCTGCTAGGTTGGAGCTTAGAGGTAGCAAGTATGTGCTAGGAGAATTTATGGAGTTCAAAGGCAAGCAAGAAGATCTCCAAACATTACAATACATCAAGAGGTCAAAAGTCAGTCAGATGATTGTACAGAAAACTTCAATGTTCGGCTTAGGTGACTTTTCTGCTTTTATTGCTCTTTCCTTTATCCAATGTAGTTCTTCACATGTGGAGTTCTAAAACTTTTTCCATGGGACTTTAGGTATACGTCCAATGATTGCATGCATGCATTTGCGCTAAATTTGGGGAAATTTTTTTAGTCTGTGAACTAAGACCATTTTGATCACAAGTAGTGTTCGATTCATATGTGTTGGGGCCCTTGGGCATCAGTTTTGTCTTTTCTTATTCTCATGTTCATTCTGCAGTCCCTGAGAAAACAAGTCATATGTAACATACAGTAAATGGTGCTCTGTTGGTCCATTACTACTTGTTACTATGTTCCAACCTTTTATAAAGATCAAGCTTACTTCCGCTAACCCTTCTATTACTTGTGTCCTCCATCTCAAATTAAACTCTGGGAAAATTTTGACGAGTGTGAACTGAGATCATCTTAATCGCTACTAGTGTTCTATTCTTATGTGCTGGGGGCCTTGGGCATCAGGCATGTCTTTTCTTATCCTTATGTTCATTTCTGCAATCTCTGAGAAAGCAAGTCATCTATAATTTAGGGTAAATGGTGCTCTATTGTTCTGTCATGAGCTGTTACACTGTTTGAACCTTTCATCTTTAAAGATCAATAATAATTTTGCTAACTAACCTGTCTATTACTTGTGTCTCTCCCACCCTTTTCCTCCATCTCAAATGAGGGCATCATGGATATTAAAGCTTGATCCATTACTATTTTTAAAATATTGACTACCTTTTTAGTATACACAACGTAACATGGTGTAAAGCCACTGCTATTTTCAAATGCAGACCGGAGTATCTGTTCCAATCCCCCCTCCCCCGAGTTGCTTATCTTTATATGATTGGGTCCATTTCAGTTAAGTTTGATGTAGAATTGAGCTTTTGTGGCTTGATTTCCAAAGTGGTAATTCTTTGCGACATTGATTACAAATCTGGAACTTCTGACAACTCGGGCTCTGTCTTGTGCTTCACTGGCCAAAAATTTAAAACCCGTGAACCTTTGTGAAACTATTGGAACCTGTTTGAGCGATTAGCTCCTGTCTGGATTTATTTTTTAGTTATGTATTGAATTTGTTGGCCTTTTGTTGACGGAAATTTGTTAGTCGATCCTTACTTGATCTTGTTAGTCCTTAGTTGAACTTATTAGATCTGGAATTTATCTTTTAAGTTGAAAATAATAGGTTTATAGATACTGGACCGAAAATGTTTCAAAGTGGTAACTTATGGATTGGCGCTGATCCTAGATCTTTAGCTTCTTAAAAAATATAATTCGATGATCGTAGGAAAGATTATTCTACAAAAGATTTGAACACTGATTTATATCCTCAATTTTTTGTCATCTAGCTCCTACTGAAAGCCACAACATCCTTAATCCGAAAAGATTGAGGTCTGCTACATGAACCTATATATCAGTTTATATGCTCGTTCATATGCATTCTTCTTCTCCATTCATTTCGATTTCCTACCATCTTAATTTTTAAGTCTATGTCGTTCATATCTATTTCCACTCATCTTAATTTGTCTTCTAAATCATCTTCGGTCTTGCTCGCATTCTTTTTAATATTTTCGAGCTCCAACTTTTTATATTCCTTACTGGTTCGCTAATACCCCGTCTTTGCACGTGTCAAAACCATTTTAAATGATTTTCTTTTATCTTTTGGTCAATATTTGCAACTCATAAATCCTTTCTTATGTCTTTGTTTCGAATTTTATCTCTCAAGTTACGTCCACTCAACCATTGAATCATTTGCATGTCTAGTACTTACATCATTCTGCTATGATCTTTTCTATGTTAAATTAGTTTCTTATGTTGATATGCTAGTATACTACACATAATTCATTTAAGATAATTTATACCTAGGAATTCAGCTGAGGGTGCCAAAATTATTACTTTCTTTGTTCATTTTAAATGTTCAATTTGCTTTTTGCACGTTTGTCAATGCACTAATTCAATACTTAATAGCGATAATTGGGTATAATTAAAAATTATAAAAACTAGATATTAATAAACCTTATGTTGAGGCGAATCAAACAAGATCTTATTTGACTATGTTTTAATGCATGAATTAAGAATAAAATACAAATTAAGAGTGATTGATAAATAAAAACCCAAAAACAAATGGGACATTTGAAAAGAAACAGAGAGAGCATTATTTAAATAGAACACTAGAGGGCTGGGATTTGAATGCCCCACCTTTAGTGTGCACACTATATCTTAACCACTAAACTACAACCCTTTTTTTTAAAAAAATATACGATTTCTTGCTACAGCTAGTCTTTTGAGAGATTGTCTCTTTGAGAGACGTATCTCAAGCTCAGCCCATTAAAGATTTTTGTCTACTTACCGTATTCTTAGTGGCTACTTACATTATCCTTAATACTTATTTATCGTATCCTTAATGCCTACTTTTAATAACTTAATATCTACTTACATCATTCTTAATGCATACTTACAATATTTTAAAAAATATATAATAAACCGGCCTAATTAGAGATGGTCTCTCAAAAAGACCGTCTCTCACAAGAATTTGTGTTCTTGCTATTGTGTAAGGACCAAAACAATTTTGGAGGCCCAGCTCTTTTGAGCCAAAATGAAGGTCCGCACTGCCTACTGCCTAGGAACTACCTTAGTTCCTTTGCATAGACTTGGCATTCAAGAGATATGGTTGACGCTCTTAAGGGGTTGTGTTGTTTTAGTGGATTTAAATTGATGGAGTGCTGTATCAAGTATAATGAAAGTTACTAGACGCGATGTCACTTAATTATTTACTATTATATTATTAATGACATTATTTGTAAACTAGAAGGAAAGGAGAAAAGATTAAAAGGCAGCCAATAATGGAAAGTTGGGATCCCTGAATTATTTGCTATTCTTATTACATGTTAACGATAGTGCTGTCAGCCTGTCATTGATTCTTCCTTTAGGTCCATTCTAAGATTACTTCCAATTTCATCTTATAATTGTTTATTGCAGCCCCAACCAAACTTCAAGTGTTGTACACTTTCCGTGATTATCGGGCTGAAGGAAGTTCATCGGCTGAATGGACGGAGGTCACTGTCAGGTCAAGTACTGAGGTTGTATTTCAGCCCCAGAATGCCAAGAAAGTTCGCAAGTTCAAGCTATCTGCTATTACTTCTCTAACACTTAGTGCCTGAGCAAGTTTACAATTAAAGGTAACTTGAGAGCTTTTGTTGTAATATATGTTAAGGAAAAATTATAAGAAACTATCTAATCTATATGACCTTTTTCAAAAAACTACTTTATGTAAAGTGTTTTGCAAAAAACTACCTAATATAACACACGTTTGTGGATGATTACCAGTCACGTTATCCACTTAATTTGCCTTTTTTCCTCCTTCAAAGCATCTGATTCTGACGAAAGTAAATTAACATTCCATTTCATTCAATACCAAAAATGAAGTTAAATAGATAAAAGAAAACCCATTTCATTCAATATAATCATGTTACAAAAGAAATCAACATCCCATTACATACCCAAATCACTAATATATATTCTTGATTAATTCATAACCTTCATTTACTATCCTTAATTACTACATTCAACACCAACAAAAAACAAAAGAAAAACTCTAATATAAAGCTTGAAATCTCTTTTCCATGCTTCCTCTCATTCATCAATTTCTTCTTAATCCTTTTAAGTTTTGAAATTGCTTGTTCCTTTTCATGTTCCAAGCAACGAAACCTTGAAGTCAAAATCTTAATTTCAGTTGCTAATTGTTGCTTCACCTCCACAAATGTGTTCGTCACTTCTCTTTGCCAATCAACCATTTTAGGTTCATCAATCCATTTAAACTTTTTGCATCCCCTCCAATTGGTATCAGGATCATAAAAACGCAAGTCTTAAACTGACTTCCAGGATTTTCCTTGGTCCATGAAATTCTCTTTGTAAAAGAAACTCCACACCAACATTTTTCAAGCTTCAAATTTGCTGTTGAAGAAGGAGAAGACATTACTATTTAATTAGGGATAATTGTTGGAGAAATTAGGGTTCTTTAAATTAGGGAAATGAAGGAGAAAAGGGAAAGAGGACTTTTGATTCTGAAATCGTGTCTAGAAAGGAAGGAGAAAGGTGAATTAAGTGGATTACATGACACACCACATGCTGCTCAGTTATAATTTTAACGGTCAACATACGAAAGTCGTTAACTGGTAGTCATCCACAAATGTTTGTATTATATTATGTAGTTTTTTGCAAAAAAAATTAAATAAGGTAGTTTTTTGAAAAAGATTATATAGATTATGTAACTTTCTGCTCCAACAATCATCTTTGTATATTTCAAGGGTTGAATTTTGATGTGCAATCGGAAAACTACGGTTTTCACTAGTGAAAAAGGTTATGGGCATGTTTTATAAATAATTTCTTTTAGTATATGAAAAAAAGGTATAGACTTTAACATTTGGAAATATGAAATTATCTCCTAAACTCTTCTGCTTGTTTAGTTTGGTAATATACTTCTCCAACAATTAGGTTTTACCCATTCGGCTCGAAAAACGGCTCGAAAAACGGGTAGGTTTGAACAATAATTTATGAAAATTTTGATATTTTGACGGGTACTACCTACTCGCTAAGTTAAACAGGCGAGTAGTGCCATGGGTAAATTCGTTCGTTCGTTTATTTTATAAATATAAAATTTTTCTAATTTTATTTTATGAGATTGAAATTTTTTAATGCTTTATGTTTTGATTTTTTTCGAGTTTTTGTTTTTTTTCCCTTCTTTTTTTTTTTTTTTTTTTTTTTTTTTTGCGATTTTAGGGTACGTTGTAATTAGAGTTGCTTAATTAGTTAGTCTTGATTTTCAGTCTTTTGTATATTGTTAAAGAACAAATTTCTGCCTATTTTTATATGATATAACTTTAAATTTGGATAATGCATTCTATATTTTATTTATTTTCAAGACATAACTTTAAACTTTGTATTGTTTTTTTAAATTTTTATAATGGTAATGCTTGTGATCAAATCACATTTCTAAGTTGACAAAGTTATTTTTTTCGTCTAAGTTATTTGCTTATTTATAAAATCAAAACTTCATATGCTCGCGGGTCTTGCCCATTGGGCGGATAGCTGCGAATAATGTAAGCCTGCTAAAGTGAGCGGACTTTTGAAATTTTAGGCCGTTGAACGTTTTAAGGGTAAGTTCAGTCTATTACCTGCACAACTTTCCATAAACACCTCTAGTTTAGGGTATTACTTCTTTCTAGCTTCTCCCCAATCAAGTTGAAAGAAATGGAAAAAACAGCAATGTAAATCTATAACAAAGTTGATGTTCAATAAAGTTAATGATGCAGAATATAATACCTCGACAAAAAATATTCAAACACAATTGTGAAAAAATATAGTTCACTTAACAAACTCGCACCAAGCATTCCACAATGTAACAACCGTCATGTTCAATAAAGATAATAAAGTAAAATATAAGTTCCTCGACAATTAGGGGTGTGTAAAATGAGACCGGATCGGCGGTCTGGATCGAAACCAGTCGCATCCGGTCCGGGCTCCGGGTCTTACTTATTCTTCATTTCGGGTTTCCGATCCGGTCCGGTATAAACCCGGAAAAATTCAAGTTAGATCGGATATATAAAAGTAATTTTGAAGTGGAATAATATGTACGATTTTTATGTATATACTTATTTAAAGAACTTTATATTTTTTATTTCTAACACAAAATAATTTTTAACTCAAATATTTTAATTTTATAACAATTAATTTGCTAAATTATTTTAAAATCTTCCATTTTAAAATTTATTTTTGGTATCAAAAATTACTTTCGGTCTAACCGGTCTAAATCCGGACTGAACCGGGAGGAAATCGGGTTAGACCGGGACCAAAACCGATGGAACCGACCCGGTCTCCAAATATTCAAAATTCCGGTCTTCCGGTTCAACGTTTTCATCTGATCCGGTCCGGGTTTGGGACACCCCTATCGACAATATATACATCACCGAAAAATCCAATAATAATCAGCACCACATAGTGCTAAATACAATTCTAATCTCTCGGCAATTATGTATTTTCCCTTATTTTAATCACCATTTGCACCACAATGGGCATGGAAAGAACAAGGAAACTACTTCACTGGAAACCATAAATATTATTATTGCTATTCTGTGTGGGTATTTCTCTTTAATCCTTACAGCCTCTGCACGTCGTTCCTTCCAAAATAACAAAGAATAATATTAGTTAGGAAATCTGGAATTCAAATGTCATCAAACCATCAAATATCATCAAAAAACCAGAACTGACAATGAATTGCCTACTAAGATCATTTTTATTTTTATTTGTCATTTTTATTTGAAATAATGGATCCAATATTTCAGTTGAGCATCAATGAAATAATGCAAGTCACAGAGCAAAATAGCAATTCATAGAGTGCACTGTATCAGGTTAAATTAACGAGTCCCTATCCCAACAAAATCAACCACTTAGTATGATACTACAAGACCAAGAATTGGCTAAATCTTTCAAACTCAACGCTTTGAGGGGTTCATTAGGGTCAACAGGTTGATTTCGGATTAGGTATTTCGGGTCGGTTTGAAATTGGGCTTTTTGTCTTTATCCTTTTTTTGCATAATTGTAAATCCTATTCACACAAAAGTTTGAAACTATTGAGATAATTATGGGATTTCATTTGTTTATATGGCAAGCATATATGATGGGATAAGATTTGCAAATTAATTGCTGTCATATCTCGTATTTCTTATATTTGCTTGCCATATAAACAAATGAAATCCCATAATTATCTCAATAGAAACCATTACTATCAATGTATTACTAATTAAATTGACCTTTTTGATGTCATCTATCACTAAGGACTAACATCTGATAAAACAAATTACAAGCTATCAAAAGAATTGCAATAAATTTTATTATATTTCTTTTGGGTAGATATCGAAGAATCATTCCAATGAAGAGCAATGCCACTATAGGTATGAATTTGAATATGATCGGACTAGAATGATTTTGATCCAAACCATTAGTTTGTTGCTTGTCGATTTTACCTTGATCAAGAGCAGAAAAATATGGTTTGATAGAGAAAAAAGAGCTTAAAAGCAAGTTACTTAGCTTGAGGAGGCATGTGGATGAAAGGACAGGTAGGAGAAATAGAAGGAGAGTATCATGAGAAAGTTTAAAAAGTAAATTTATGTAGTATGTTTTTTTTTTTTTTTTTTTTTATGCATAAATGTTGTAATTTGTTCTAGTAAATGAGTATTATTTAAATTTTGTCGTATTTTTAACATTATTTTTCCTATATTACTTTGATTGTTTGTTTTATGTATTTGGAATAAATACACTTCTCTAAGCTAAACTAATCTATATAGGCAATGCATAATTCAAGGTGGAATGATTCGTCATCGAAACCCTCAAGTATTTATAATTCAAACAAAATATAATTTAAAAATTATCAAAAAAAAATCCAACTTTCACTTCTCTGCCGCGAATAATCCCATATTAAATTGACATTAATAATCCAATCTTTTGCTTGTCTACTGTGAATAATCTCATCTTTAGATTATTTTCTAATAATTCATCATTTGACCTTAGTTCGTTGTGAATAATTCAACCTATGTCTTAGTTTGTTAGCAGCATACCATATTATCATCTATTTAGTAATATGGTATGTTGTGGACAAATATTTGACAAAGGTTAGATTATTAGAAAACAATCCAAAGATGAGATTATTCATAGCGGATGGGTGAAAGGTTGGATTGTTAATGTTAATTTTTCTTATTATCTAATAATCCAACCTTTAATATGTATTTGCTCCCAACATACCAAAGATATGAACCACAGGCCTACTCCTCCCCTTCTACACGTAAAACATATTAAAAATGCTTGTTCAAAAATGAAATAAAATTTGACAAGATCGATACGATGTTAAGAATTTTGATGAACCATAACGTTTACAATGAACAAACAAATGTTTGACGGAAAAGATAATAATTGCAAAATGACACAATAATTTAAGAAGGTTCACCCAATGACTGCTACATCCTCCGTGGTGTGCAGTTGCTTGTTTATATTATTTCAATGGAGTAAAACACTCTTACAAATGAAGTATTACAATTGAGTAAGAGACAAAACAAACAAAGGCTATGTGTTTGGCTTAGGGGTTGTGTTTGATGTGTTTGGATGAATAAACGAGCTCATTATTTATAGTACTAATTACATTCAATGAGATTACAACCTTAATATTGAGTATTAACCACTTTGAAACTGCTCCAAGAAGTTAAAGGGACAAAAACAGAACCCTATGAATCGTCAGAAGATTCGCTCGACCGGAACAGAGGCTCGCTCGATCGAGCAACTTGGTCGAGCGGGCTACAGGCAGCTTCTAAATACATTTTGTTTGTTCGCTTGACCCACCCAAGAGCTCGTTCGGTCGAGCGACCTTTAGTGTGTTTTCTGACATTTTTGCTCGACTAAGTATAGTAGGGCATCTTCAATCAAACATTTACACTTCTTCATTAAGTCCCTTAACTCCCATAGTTAAGTCATATAACTTCATAAATTAATCAAGCTCTTAAACTCCATCATAAACCACAAACATTAAGTTACTCACTTAAAATACCAATTAACTTACTCCATACGATTCCATCCCACGAGTTCACACATGAATGCACAATCAATTTGTACACTCAAGTCACCATAAATCTCAACAAAAAATAATCAATAGGTTAAATTATTCATAGCAGATATCGGATGAGCAAAAGATTAAATTATTTTTGACAATTTGTTTTATAATAAATATAATATAAATATATATACAACAATATGTATGTACAATATTAATGTACTCAATGTAGTAATCTAATCCAAATCACCATCGTGTACCATGTCTAATTGTGATAGTATACTAGGCCTCTTACGATCGTAAAACGCGGTGATATGACTATTAGACAATTGCAGCCTGCGAGAACCCTGCATCATCGTGGGAATATGACGATTCCAACTCGTCCAAATGAACGTCAGATGGTGGAGAGCAGCTTTGCCCTTCGCCAACAAGTTCGACAGGTTCAACAGTAGGTTGTGCCGGCTTTTGAAGCTCAGGAATGAAGTGTTGGAACTATGATCCTAAGAATTTTCCCAGTGCAATCGCCTTGACTAGGTACTCCTAACCGGAGCGAATGATGGATACCACGCCTTGCGCCTGCAATCAAATAATTTAAATAATCATAAGTAATGAAAATGTTGAAGAATACTTTTAAAACGGGTCATTGAAGATGCGACTACCTCGTGGTGTCATCCATGGACAAATGAAGGATATGAACCACGACAGAAGTAGGTGCGTCTGCCTTTTCAATGGACGCAGTATGTGGTAGCAGGCTAGCAGCTCCGACATCTGTGTAACACCCTACTATTTTAAGCAGTTAATATACTACTTTAAGCACTTAATATATTTAATATTAGGGAAATTCTATGTGGTGACCTTGAGTTTTGGCTCTCCCACATGATGGACAAACGTTTTTTTTATCTGCATGGTAACCCTAAGTTTATAACTTTTACACTTGATAGACAAAACGTTAAGGTTTTGTTAAATATACATTATCCATCACAACGACTATTTTTCATTAAAACAAATTCCCCCAATCATCCTTATGGGGCACTTTTCAAAAATATCTTGAAAGTGAGTACTTAATTTAACAAAGAACTTAACATTTTTGTTTTCTAGTACATGAAAATTTTGAAAGCTCGAGGTAAAAAAAAAAAGGATCTTAAAGAACAAAGTGACTTATATATCTTTTATTGCTGTGGAGAGATTTTTTTACACTTTTCATAACTGAATCACCTTTATATACAATCTTCAAAGTATAAAAAGAAGGTAGAAAAAAGTAGGATCTCATTAAATTACAGTTTTATATGAAAATTCAGCAGATGAATAAAGAATGAGCTAGGCATATACATAAACTCAATTCAGTTTGAATGGTGGCATGCTTCCTACTCATGTAGCTGAAATTGGCCATCAAAATTTACCATCAACTTATTGAGTTTCTTGTTGCTTATCCTTTGTGGAAACACTCTTGTATCCTTATTGGAGCTGCACATGAAAATGTTTACGAATAAGATGCAAGCTCACTTGTTTGATTTCTGTGTGAAATGACTTTATCCCCTTTCATTTGACATGTTTTTCAAGACATATATTAAAGTCTTAATATCTCTAACGATGCATAACTAAAAATTATAAAAAATTGCTATTAATAATCCTTATGTTGAGACGGATCAAATAAGATCCACTTGACTATGTTTTAACTTATGGATTAAGAATAAAATACAAATTAAAAGTGAACTGTGAATAGTGTAAAAAAATCAAATGGGAAAAAGTCACTGAAACAGAGGTAGTGCTATTTTTGTATGGTAATTATGTTTACCTTTGAGGTGGAGTGGACATGAATTTGGCGGCAAGATTTACAGCTTCTTCGTGGCAGTTGATGACATGGTTGAAGCATAGGTAACGACCATACGATGCAACTTCTTCAAATACACAAATGTGGGCGTCCACCAAAAACTGAAGGTCTACGGCCACAAGAACTCCATGCTCATACATCTCAGCTGCGCCTTTAAGGTATGCAGGAAGATGATTAGGATTTATGTGCTTGTTATTAGCAGTTGCTGGGAGAATAGTAGGCTTATCATCTAACAACAGCCCTCCATTAACTGCAACCATATTCACCCCTCTGTCCATTGCGAGTGCCCATGCTGCCTTCTCTGCTAGTGTTTTTGACAGCGCATGCCATAGCTGTTACAGTTCACAAAACTTAATTAGAACTCTTGTAGGTGGCTGTTAGGCCGTCACAACTCATCACATAACTTCTGGGTGGGGCCACTTGTATGGGATATAACCATAGACACCTGTGCGATCGGGCCCACAAACCCACGAATAATGAGCGTTGACTTGCATGTCCATAACCCTCTATTTTAGTAATGTGGGGTTTTCTTCACATGTGAAGTATTTCTAATATTGGCAATGTTGTTGAACTCATGTTTCAGAAAAAATGCAAAATGAATTAAGTAGATGAACATGGAAAGGCAACTTCTATAGATGTTTGTGATGAGGTGGTTATTAGGCTGTTTAGTTTTAGTCATATTTGATTAATCATTCATTCAGCCCTGTTTTAGGCTGTGCTGAGATTTGGTGACCGAAACGTGGAAACATTCGGGTTTTAGATAACTTATTTCAGGATTAATTTTGGTTTCTGGTTGAATATGTGTGTGTGTACCTTGAACTTTTTACAGAAGTTGATATCGCTCCAGCTTCTTTCATCAACATCATCACATGACGATAAAGAAGAGCCATTACGACTAGCTGGCCAAACGACAGCAGTGGCAGAAGAAGTGAAGATAACCTTCTCCATGGTAGGCGTCTGTGCGCATGCTTCCAGAACATTATGTGCGGCTCTTACCTCTATTTCCGCCATATATTCCTGTATAATAAGTACCATTCCAAAAGTAGCCTAGGTATCAGATACAGAAGAACCATATATATTGCTGTATAGTAGCACGTAATAGCATCATGAATAGCAGCTTACATCATAAAGAGGATGGTCGAGTGGGGGTTCAAATGTGTAGAACAAGGCAGAGCAACCAGTAAGAGTGCGAAGGATACTGTGATAATCCAATAGATCAGTTTGAAAGATGTTAAGGTTTTTGTTATATTCACTGATACCCTGCACAATCTTGTTGTGCAACTCCCCTGTAGACCAAAACATAGTTGTTTAAGATGACTATCATGAATTATGCTGCAGGCCATTTAATAGGAGTACTCTTTAGATGCTACTCTTGCAAGAAAAATGTCGTACTATTCTTTGTTTATGGGTCGCAAATGTAGTACGGTAGGCCTGTTGAAACGTCGGAATTGAGTTATTTTCGATTCGATTAATTTTGAATCCTTTGAATCGGGTCAAATCTAAGGACTTTAATAAAAAATATATATTATAAGTTAATTTTTTTAGAAAATATTGTTAAATAAAAAAAATTGATTGAATAGTTACAATAAAGTAGTGTTAAATTAAAATTTTAAAAAACACAAAAAGTATTATTAATTTCGACTAAAAAGGATGATGTGGAATGTGGTTCTGAAAATTCTAACATGAAACTGTAAACGGATCAAAATAATCGGGTTTGATCCCCTTTTTTCTGATTTTTTTAGGTATTGTCGTTTTTGTGTCACATGTCAAAATTATCGAGATATGAATCATTAATTTCTAATTGGATTTTGAGTTAATTTAGAGTCGGGTTAAAATTTAGGAGGTCTAAGTGTCAAGTACAATAAAGTAAAAATAAAAAAGTGAATAAACATTATTAAAAGGTACACTATTTTATAGAAAATTGTGTATGTAGATAAAATAAAAAATAAATGATATTTGTGGATTAGATGAAAATAAAGATATTTGAATAGTGTCCTTTTAAAATGAGATAAATTTAAAGCAATGGAGACTGGAGTCGTAGAGAGTGGAGACTCCGAGACAGCGGCATGTAATACTTCTATGTCCATTCGTCATCAAATAACAAATAATACTTCCTCTGTTTTCATTTTTTCTTTCTATTTTTTTTTGTCGCGAATCATAATTCAAATTAATAGTCAAATAATTTAATTTGTGAGTTTTTTTAATATTCTAAAAATTTAATATCTAGAAAGTATATATATTGAGACGAATTTATCAAGATCCCACCAGAATATGTTTTTTCGAATAGATAGATGAGAAATGATAATTAAAGTGTGACATTAAAATCCGTAAATTCTATTTGAGAAGAATGTATGAAAAAGGAGGGAGTAGTATGTATTTTATTTACAGAGTCTTAAATGAGACAGTCTCACGGTGAGATAATATCTATCGCACTAGCTCATGTAAATTTAGTGTGATAAAGTAATCACTTATAATCTTAAACTGATCAATTAGAAAAACAAACTAATTGTATGAGTCTGTCTCATGATGAGATGGTCTCATATAAGACGATTTGTTTTTAGTTTATTATAATTACTAATTTTTTTATTTAACTTTTGTAAATTACTTAGTTTTACTAAATTAATATATATATATATATATATATATATATATATATATATATATATATATATATATATATATATATATATATGTATATATATATATATATGTATATATGTATATATATGTATATATATATATATGTATATATGTATATATATGTATATGTATATGTATATATATATATGTATATGTATATGTATATATATATGTATATGTATATGTATATATATATGTATATGTATATGTATATATATATGTATATGTATATGTATATATATATATATGTATATATATATGTATATATGTATATATGTATATATGTATATATATATGTATATATATATATATGTATATATATATATATGTATATATATATATATGTATATATATATATATGTATATATATATATATATTTGTTAGTTTAGTTAAATAATTTTCTATTATACTTATTTCTTAGAAATGTTCAAAACAAATCTAATCTTTCTATATTTAATGAAATTTATAACCGAATTCGAAATGACCCGATATTAAAAATAAATTATTAATTGTGTTAAATTCAACATAGACATAAGATTCGATTTTAAACCGATCTAAAACAGTTAGCCCAAATACTATCCAAATGAACGCCTCTATTATTTCCTCTTGGCAAACAAAGAATTGGTCGATTATAGATTATTTTATACTAGGACATTATTATTATATACTCCTAATACTCTGTAGAGAGTAATGTCTATTTAACTAAAAAAAACTCTAAAATAAATAATTAAATAGGAAAATTCAAAGAAATGAAGTAATATTGTTCAATAATGAGAATGATCAATCATTATCGGACAGCAAACAATTGAAGTTCCCTAATTTTCCAAATACAGATGTTTTTGGCATTATTTGTCTGAATTTAGTCACGACATTACCAATTCAAATATATGGATGTAGAAATATGATTTAGTATCAGTTTTAATGAATAATTAATTCCAAGCAATAATTGAATAAGATTCAACAAAAAAAAGGAAAAGAAAAAAGAAAGCAAAAAACGAACCTTGGGAAAGGGAATGGGAATGGGATTGAAAAACAGCATGAACAAGGTAGCCTCTACGCAAGAGGGAATGAACAAGCTGAAACCCAAGTGAAGAAGAAGCATCCATTACACAAACAGTAGTAGTAGTATTTTCCTTGAGATTCATTGTCTTTTGAAAATGAGGAATCAGATTCTGGAGAATTCCCGAAAGAGAAAGTATTAAGCTGAAGTTAGGATTGATTACCGACACGCAAGACTGATGAAGAGAGAAGCTATAGCTTGCCTAATTATATACAGATCTTATTTCTATTGCTTATTATTGGTAAGTTTGTAGTTAGATTGGTTGGGAGACTGGTAGTTTGGAAGAAAACGGAAAATGACAACATAAGCCATAAAACTATACCTTTATATATTTCTTTTTCTTTTTTTTTATAATTAAAATTGATATATTTATAATTTAGAAATAATTAATATTATTATCACTATCTGTTTATCTCAATCACAAATCCCACCAGTGACCAACAAATACAATCGTAGAGTCTTGTAATTCCTCTGCCACAAGAGCAAATGGACTTGTAATTTCGATAATAATCAACTATGGTCACCGCCTCGTCTCGTGTTCGGCTTTCCTCTCTAAATTGAACTCATCGTACAGCACGACACCTATTTTTTCTTAAATATTTCTCTACCAAAACTTGGCCGAGACCGTCTCAAAATGAGACCTAGAGTAGGCCGACCGTCTCAAAATGAGACCTAGAGTAGGCCGGTCTAGTTTCACGCGCGTGTATGGCACCCATCACTTCCCTCCAAGTTTCTGTTTTTTTATTTTTTGATCAAAATTCAAATGTTTAATTGATTTGACGATACAATTCAGTATCATCATTATTTGCTTCAGTTATTTCTTTCCTTTCATAACTTTCTTCATTAAAAACTTTTCATTTTCTCTCATTCCTCCATTTTCGCGTTCTTCTTTTATTGTTGTGTACTGGTAATCTTCTGGTTGATTTTCTTTCTTTTTTATGTTTTTGCATGTCTAGATTGTGTTTTATATTTTCGTCTTTGTTTTTTTGTGGATTTTTTATTTGTTGTTTTCATCATTTTGTTATTTTCGTGTTTATTTCGTTTTTATTTTTGTTTTTGTATGTCGATTTTGTATTTTTTCTTCGTTTTCATCTCTGTTTTAGATGTTTTTTAGGGTTTATTTTTTCACGGTTTTTTTGTAAGTTCTCGTTTTTTTAAACAATCACTACAAGAAAACTTGTTTTTAGCAACAGAAAAAGTCGTTGCTAAAAACCTGATTTCGTTGCTAAAAATGTTTTTTGCAACGAATTCCGTTGTTGCGGGTACAGCCGTAGCTAAAGGTTTTAGCAACGACTATGGTGGTTGCAAAAGGTATCTGTTTTTTGCAACGAGATCTATTGTTGCAAAAAAAAATGTCGTTGCAATTCCTTCAAACGTTTTTAGCAACAAAAAAGCTCGTTGCCAAATTTCCTGCATTTTTAGCTACAACTATTTTCGTTGTTAAATTTCTATTTTTCACAACAATTTAAGTTGTTGCAATACATGATAGTCAATCTTTTGCAACGACTTTACTGTATGAAAAACAATAAAGTAAAATTTGTTATTAATGTTTTTAGCAACAACTATTACCATTGCAAAAAACATACACATTTTTCGCAACAACTATTACCGTTGCAAAAAACCTGACACATTTTTCGCAACAACTATTACCGTTGCAAAAAACATACACATTTTTCGCAACAACTATTACCGTTGCAAAAAACCTGACACATTTTTCGCAACAACTATTACCGTTGCAAAAAACATACACATTTTTCGCAACAACTTTTACCGTTACAAAAAACCTTCAAACATTTTTCGCAACAACTATTTATCTTTTGAAACAACCTACAATTAACTAGACAATTAAAATAATAAATAATTTAAAACCAACTAAACTAATATCACCGATTATCATTATATATTAATTCGTATCCCAAAATATCACACGTCCCAAATATTATCGTGTGTCAAAAATATACGTAATTTATATACATGTAACGGATTGGATAACCAATTTTCCAACATAATTCTCCAACCATACACAAGTTTTTATGCAAAAATTTACAAGTGATAGGCACTTTGAAAAAGTCCAAAAATATACAAGTGCACATATAGCTACTTCATAACCCAAAACATCGCGCATTCAAAATGCTTGTAGCTATCACCAACTTCGTCATTGAGTACAAAAAATTTCCAATGAAGATATGTTTCCCTACACCAAATAATTTTGTTAGTTATTAAGAATCAAATGAGCCCCAATATTGAGTATTCACAATCAAACCATACCTACACTTTTTGTTGAGACATAATAAGCAAAGCATTTAGCATATTCACTAACAAAAGCATTACGTGTATAGGGAAAGCATTTAGAATTTACCATCAAATTCACAATTGGACTAAAATATGAATATTACCCGAAATTTGGAGTTTGGAGTTTGGACAAGTTTAACTCCTTCAATAAGACCTAAATAGTACATCTTACCTAATTCCACAAATCAACCCCTCTCAAATGATAATCTCATTGTGCAAATAAGTATGCAGCAATTTAATTTTTTCTAGCATATAAGCCAAGACATAACTTTTACAACTCATGGAACTTTATCACTTTCCAGATCAAGAGGAAGCAACTAAATGTCATGGCTTGATATACTTCATAGCCATAGCAATACATACAATAAGATTTTCGCTTCTATCATTAAAAAACATGCATTGCACCCCAGCAAATAATACCATTTACAAGTCATGAGCACCAATTCACAAAACAAATGCAATCCTAGTGATGACTAAACACTGCCTTATAATGGTTTGTTGATACAAAAGGGCCTCTCACACCAATTATCAACAATTTAAACATATGCATAACAAACCAACCCTTTTTGAAAGGAAAATGGAGCAAAGACCAATATTACCTATGCCTTGCAAGCATTTCATCTCGTGTTTCTTGATTTGCTGCAGACGCATTCTCAACATTTTCTTGAGTGGAAACAACCTTTATTTCAGTGCTATCCTCCATTATTTTACCTGTTCAACAAAGTTAATAAGAAACACAAGATATGAGATCATGATTGAAACTAAAAAAAGAATATGATTGAAATTTGAAACTATGATAGGTGACGAAAATAAGGTCTCTTAATACAAAACCATTGCCAACAGTATATAGTGATCTCACAAAAGTATCATAAAAAATGTGAGCAAGAAATGTCAGCTAGCTCGCGGAACCTTTATTTAGAATTTTAACTCTGATATATTTCAGTATGTGAGCTTTTCGGTTTTCATATAACATGTTAAACTATAATTTATGCAGAAAGTTGTAGTTCCATGACATCTTATTTACTAGGAGTATATCAAAATTTACAGTTAATTTTAATGAAGGCACAATGCAATAATATTTACAGGCCATCCAAAAATCAACCTTCTACTTGATGCCTCTCCCCTAACAGCATACATTGATACAACGAAGCGAAACCCACAAGGTATCGATGACTAGGGGAAACAAAGAAATGATGTGTGATGCAGAAAATAGACAACCAGTACAATACCAATATGATAAGATAAATCGAGCCATTCTAGTTTTCCTTGATCATTCTTACGAGTGTACAGCTAAAAGATTGCGAAATGAGAATTCAGAAAATCCAGCATCAAGGGTAAACCCTAAAAGAAGGATAGAAGCCTACATTTATGTCAAAGATAAAATATGTAACTGATTAAATTTACATTTCCGAAGTAACATTTTATCAATAGTTAAAATATTAGACCACTAAAAAAATAGTGGAATCACCTCTGTAGTTTGCTCTTCCAACATTTTATCAAAAATGGGAATGATCCAATCCTCAAATTTGCAGTAGTTCTCATTTGGAACCAATAAATTACCAATACGATTCAATCCTTTGGAGCGCAACTGAGCTCCAGGTAAAGAAAAATCACCTTTGAATGTAGGAGCCAGGCATTTAACAAGATCCTCTTCTACACCACCAGCAGTTGTTACAACAACATCAACCTGAGGATGTGCAAATAAAAAATATAGAGTGCAAATATTATGTTTGTTAAAGCGCAAGAGAAAAGAAAATAAACAAATTCTTGTCTGTATACATGGTCACGACGACGTTAAAGAGACAAATAATTGATGTAATCCCAACTATCAAAAGACAAATAATTCTGCAGTAGCTACAATCCAATGACCACCTACACTGCAATATGAAATAACACCCAAACGGTCAAACAATTAAGAGTGAGAGTGTGAAAACTGATTTCCTTTTACTACAGATTTGAGGTAAAACCTAAGAACACTTTGCATCTTACAGATTCCCTAAACACAGGATCTTTCTCTTCCTCACTGCAATCTTCAGTAATTATCTCGTTTGTCAGTCGCCAATTTAGCTAAAACCACACATCATTCAAATGATTACCAGCAAATGATCAGAACAGCACATGAAAGATAAAAGTATACTTCAATTTGAAAATCAAGCTAACCATTTCATTTACAACATCAATAGCTTCTCCGAGATTAGATGCTTGAAAACCTGTAGAGATAAATGATTTCAAAAGCTTAGGATAGTTTACTCTTTGATTAAAGTCATAACCCTCAATCTTAATGCATTTTCCTTCGAGGTTTTCTGACTCTTTGAACACTACAGAGCGAACTGATGCCATAATATCATTCTCCATTTTGGTACTCCTAAATCCGACAGTAGAAATTATACAAATCAATTTCTCCTCATTAGATGTAACATCCTTCAAC
>NC_080047.1:32582310-32589810 GCF_026212465.1 Amaranthus tricolor
AAGCGATTGTGCCCTGTTTTTGCGGAATTATTCAAAATAAATAAAGCTTAAACTAAGAGCAAAATAATAAGAGAGACACACGATTTTACGTGGAAACCTTTGGGCCTAAACAAAAGGAAAAACCACGACCACTTGGGATTTCTAACAACTTCACTATGTTTAAGGCAATTAGTTACAATTACAATAAACACCTTACTTCACTCGAAGCGAAACAACTAGGCCAACTCTTCACTCTCTAATTGCTTTACTCAAAGCAACAAACTTAGCTTTACAATAAGCTAATCCTCTCTAGCTTCACTAAAAGCTATCTAACTTCCCCCTTAGACTCACTCGAGTCTAATTACATAAACTCTCAAAATCCCTTACAAAAATGATAGAAATTCTCTAAAATAAATCAAAGAGTTGCACAAGTAAATATTATGAATTAATTGGCAATTTAAAAGCACAAAATATTACTTGTAGAATTTCAAAATCAAACGCACAAAAATTATTTTTTCTCTTAAAGCATGCGTTTATTCTCTTTGAAAAACCGAGCTAGTTAGCTTATTTATAATAAAATAAATTTCTAAAAATAGAAAAATATTCCAACCCATTATCCTTAGTCATGGATAAATGAATAATGCTGAATGAATCACAAAACGGTTAATACTTCAGCCTTTGAATAAATCAAACAAACGGTTAAGGCAATCAGTAACCGCTATTTCCTGATAACCGCTGTTCCCTGATAACCGCTGTTCCCTAAAGTAGCAGTTTCTTCAGTAGTAATTCCTGTTCCCCAAATTAATGGCTGGAACTTCATGCTATATTTAGAAAACGGTTTAGTAAAACGGTTATCTTTTGACTAATTCAAAAAACGGTTATCTTTTGACTAATTCTTAGAAAATGGTTATTTTTACTATTTTTAGGAAAAGATTAATTTTATTATTTTTCAGAAAATCCAAAAATAATTAAGACCTAACTGCTGTTCCTACTTTTTAGTAGATCCAAGTTTATCTCCTAAAAATAAGGAATTAATCTTGAAACCACCACGTAAGGAATTTTAGAAATTCTTTTTGCCAATTAAATTTAATAAACTAATGCAACCAATTAATTTAAATACATTAACTAAAAAAATAAAAGATAGAATTTATTAGCTAACGTAAATTGACTTCAGTTTGGGAACACTGCGCTGTCTCCAAATTCCAACTTGCTAGAACATCAAACCTGGGAACAGTAGACTTCCTGTCTCCATTTTACATCCCACGTGATATACTCTTCTAACATCTCTTGAAACCTTTAGACATGTATATTCCCATGAACTAAGCCATAGGTACTATCAACGATCACAATTAATCGGATATCGACCTGCACAAAATCTCTAAACACATATTTGCTAAAGTGTAGTCATCATCAAAACTCAAGAGGTCCAACAAATTCCCCCTTTTTGATGATGACAAACTTTTCAAACAAACTTAAAACAAAATAGAGTAAACCAATGTTGAAGAGTATGTTAGAGATCAAAACAACTCTTCTTAACTAAATATCATGATACCAGTTACTTTAGAAATAATCAAAACAACAACTTTATATTATTTCAGCATAAAATCAAACAATGAAAAAAAAATGCAGATTTAATCCATAATCATCCATAATCAGAGCTAAAAGAAATTAGCATAAAAAAAACAACTAAACAAAACCAGAAATCAGTATCTTAAACCTTAATGCAATGAGAAACCTAGTTTCAGTGTCAATGAATGCAATGAGAAACCTAGTTTCAGTGTCAATGAGTAACAACAAACAACTAGCAACACAAACATCAGAAACAAACCAGCACCTTAATCCATAAGAAAAACAAAATAGATTTAACTAGATCTCAAACATGCTCAAGCATTATTTAAGTTTGTGCCAAATATTCCCCCTTTTGACATCATTCAAAAAGAAGATAAGCAATCAAACCACAGCACTAAACATATAGTTATAGTCAAAGAGAGAATAAGGATGCACAAATTAAAAAGCAATAACAATGAATGCAAACATGATAAGCAATGACTAATTAAACCTAACAGTTAGTAGCATATGTAAAAAGGTTCAACAAAGTTAACAATGTTTAAGATATGTACCCCAGCTGGTACTAAAGGCAAAGAAATTGTTTGGTGACAGAGATAGTAGCAATGAAACATAAAAGATATTAAAGGAGAACTAGGAAGCAAGGGCATCTTCATCAATATATTCTGTTTCCACCTCCACTGTATCCAATTTAGCACCAAGACGAGCCTCCATTTGAGTCATCTGGTCAGCTAATGAGGCTAGGGAAACACGAATCTCATCTTGAATTTTGAAGAAGCGATCCTGCAAATCATCAAGCTTGAGGAGAATAGAGTATAAAGGAGCAGCAGGAATGGTTGCCTGATCAAAGCTTTGTTTTTGAAACGGTTGAACAGGTGGTGGTGATCTTGGTGTTGGTGATGGTGGTGGTGATGGGAAATGATGGGATGGTGGAGTGGTTGGCTTTGGTGAGGGAAAATGACTGGGTTCAGCCCTAGAGTCATCATCAAGAGTAACTTCAGGTCCCATCCCCTTGTCTTCTTCCTCCTTATCAGAAGGAACAACCTCCTGTTCCTTAACTCCAGCTCCTTCCTTCTCCCGTTCCTCCTTTTTAACTTCTTTCTCCTGTTCCTCCTGTTCCTCCTTTTCCTTCCCTTCTTCCTCCTGTTTTTCCTTCTCCTTCTCCTCTTCCTCCTGTTCCTCATCATCAGAATCAATCTCAACCTGTTCCACAGCATTTTCAAGGATCCCTTCCTCATTTAATTGAAGGCGCAAATTGCTCAAACATTTTGCTCCTATCATGTTACTAGGACCCATTGGAAAATTATAATCACCAAGTGGAACATCAAATTTGGAGAAAATCCAGGACAACAAACCACCATAGCCTACCATACATCTTTTGGCTATACAATCATTTAAATGCGAAATCATCAAGGAAGGAAAATTAATCTTTATATTGTTCACCATACAGTAAATCAAAGTGGCATCTCGAAGACTTACCTCACTACGTTTTGAATTTCGTGGTAAAATAAACCTTCGAGCAATGTTGTAGAGTAACTTGTGTAAGGGGGCCAAAACATTGTGACTCACTTTACCTCTCTTTTGCCTAACACCTAAACATCTCCAAACATCCTTCTCATCAATTCCAGAAAATGCAATTTTTGACCCAACATAGTAAACATCAAAACCAGTGGCTGGCACTCCTAGCCACTCTCCTAACGTCAAACTATCAAATTCAATTTCAATTTCTTTAATTGAACTAGAACAAACTCCATCATGAATAGAAAAATTAGAGATGAACTCACGCATAATTTCTGGGTAAATGGGATTGCAGCAGTAATCGCACATGAGTGATTCCCAATGTTGAGTTTGTAGAATTTTGTGAAATTGAGGAAAGTTTGTAGTCTCATACCACTCTTTGTCGACGCCAAAGCCAACTGACATTTCTTTAGATAATTCTTCAGCATTCAAGTAGTGGGTTACCTTGATTTTCTTGACAGAACGTGTTAGAGGTGTCTTGGGTCCTCTTGTTCTCTTACGGCCTGCATGTGTTTCCGGAGAGATGGGGGTTCCCTCCTGTTCTTTTGATGAAGACTCAGGCTTAGGAGTGTGAGAAGGTGGGTAGATGACTTGAAGAGGTACAGGTTGCTTCATTTTAGGATTCTGATTCTTGGTCTTCATGGATGTTTTGAGAGAGAAAAGAAAGAGTAATGGAGAGAATGACGGTTTAGGGTTGAGTGAAAGGGAAAGGGTAATGATTATGAAGTGAAAGATGTAACGTGAGGGAGTAAATATACTGGGTATGAAATGACGTTGTGAAAACAAGACGAGTGAAGGATGATGATGATTCAACTCCTACTTCCAAAAAAAATGCTGGAAAAAAAAAATTTTTATTTTTTATTTTATTATTTTTTTTTAATTATATATTTATAATAAGAAAATGATAATATTATGCTACTACCGTTTGATCAAAATAATCATGCAATCATAAGAACATTCAAAGTATATACCTTTAAAAAATGCGTACCTGATCCTTTCGATAATTGATCTTTCAATCAAGTTTATTGTGGTTGATTGATCATTTTCAATTTTTATTTTGTCTCTAAGAATCATATATGTCACTTCCTTTAATGCAGCTTGATCATGCCAAGTTCCAATCTCATTTTCTCATGCTGTTCCCTTGGAAGCGGTTTGGTCATGATATCTGCTATTTGCTCGTTAGTGTTTACATGCTTAACAATAATATTTTTATTTTCAACATTATCCTTAAGAAAATGATGCCTAATATGGATGTGCTTTACTCGTGAGTGATGCACTGGATCTTTGGATATGCATATGGCACTGGTAGTATCGCAATAAATAGGAACACATGCATACTTAATACCAAAGTCTCTTAGCTGCTGCTTTATCCATATCATTTGGGAACAGCAAGCTGCTGCTGCTACGTACTCAGCTTCAGCAGTTGATAATGCAACAGTGTTTTGTTTCTTGGAACTCCACGAAACTAAACATGAGCCAAGAAATTGTACCATACCTGACGTGCTTTTTCTATTAACAAGATCTCCTGCATAATCTGCATCACTAAAGCCTTTCAAATCAAAGACATCACTTTTAGGATAAAATAATGATAAATCATCTGTTCCCTTTAGATATCTCAAAATACGTTTCACTGCAGTTAGATGTGATTCTTTAGGGTTAGATTGAAATCTCGCACATAGACCAACACTAAATGCAATATCGGGTCTACTAGCAGTTAGATATAATAAAGATCCAATCATGCCTCTATACATAGTTTGGTCAATATTTGTTCCATTTGTATCTTCATCTAATCTTACATTAGTAGCCATGGGTGTATGGTTGGTTTTAGCGTTATTCAAGCCATATTTCTTAAGAAGTTCTTTTATATATTTTTGTTGATGAATAAAGATACCATTAGCAGTTTGTTTAATTTGCAAACCAAGAAAGAAATTTAATTCTCCCATCATGCTCATTTCAAATTCAGTGCTCATAAGGTTAGCAAATTCTTTACATAGCAATTCATTTGTGGCACCAAAAATAATATCATCAACATATATTTGAACAACTAATATATTGGAACCTTTATTCTTAAAGAATAAGGTTTTATCAATTTTACCTCTAATAAAGTCATTTTGGATCAAAAACTTTGATAGTCTTTCATACCATTGCCTTGGAGCTTGTTTCAACCCATAAAGAGCTTTATCAAGCTTATAGACATGATCAAGACATGAGGTATTCTCAAAGCCAGGCGGTTGTTCAACAAAAACTTCTTCATCAAGAAAACCATTCAAGAAAGCACATTTCACATCCATTTGATATAATTTAAAGTTCATAAATGCAGCAAAAGAAATTAAAATTCTAATAGCTTCTAACCTTGCTACTGGAGCAAATGTCTCAGTATAATCAATACCTTCTTGTTGATTGTACCCTTTGACCACGAGCCTTGCTTTGTTTCTTACAATTATTCCATGCTCATCTAGTTTGTTCCGAAATACCCATTTCAAACCAATTACCTTCTTGTGTTTTGGTTTGGGTTCTAAATGCCATACTTTGTTCCTTTCAAATTCGTTCAATTCATCTTGCATGGCTACAACCCATTCGGAATCCTTTAGAGCTTCTTCGTGATTTTTGGGTTCAAGTGATGATAGGAACGCAAAATGTGCACAAAAATTTCTCATTTGAGATCGAGTTTGTGTTCCTTTATTCAATTCACTTACAATCAAATCAAGAGGATGGTATTTTTGATATCTCCAAGGTTTTGGCACAAAATCTCTTGTGGGAACAGTAGCATGTTCTGGTTCATCAGCTTGATTAACATTCTGTTCAGCTACTGGATTGTTCTGCTCATCTGTGGGAACAGCTGGATTGGGAACAGTCTGCTGTTCCTGATGTTCTGGCAGTTCCTGAACTTGATCAGTACTTTCTGCTTCTGCTGGAACCGGCTGTTCACCAGCTGTTTCTTGATCATGCACTTTCAATTCTTCATCATCTTCCTCTAGATTTGCAAGACCTATCTTAAAATTATTTGTATCTTGTTCACTTGACAAAAAGTTAGTTTCATCGAAAATTATGTGAACTGATTCTTCCACGCTCATTATTCTTTTGTTATAAACTCTGTATGCCTTACTTTGAGATGAATAGCCAAGAAATACTGCTTCATCACTTCTTTCATCAAATTTACCTATATTCCGTTTTCCATTAACATGTACAAAACATTTGCATCCAAACACACGAAAATAGGCAATATTTGGTTTAACACATTTAAACAGTTCATAGGGTGTCTTAGAAGTGATTGGTCTTATCAATACTCTATTTAAAATATAACATGCAGTATTAACAGCCTCGGCCCAAAAATTTCTAGGTAAACCACTAGCAATTAACATAGTTCTAGCCATTTCTTCTAAAGTTCTATTTTTCCTTTCTACAACACCATTTTGTTGTGGTGTTCTAGGGGCGGAAAAATTGTGACTTATTCCATGTTCATTGCAATAACTCATAAAGCTTGAATTTTCAAATTCTTTACCATGATCTGACCTTATGTGAACAATTTGATTATTGGTAGATTTTTGTATTTTGTTAGCGAAAGAGATAAACTCATTAAAGGCTTCATCTTTACTAACTAAAAATAAAGTCCATGTAAATCTACTATAATCATCAACAATAACAAACACATATCTCTTGCCACTACGGCTTTGTATTCTCATAGGTCCACACAAATCCATATGTAATAATTCAAGCGTTTTTGAGGTGGTCACAACATTCTTTGGTTTAAAAGATGACCTTACTTGTTTTCCTTTGGCACAAGGATCACATATTTCATCCTTAAGGAATTTTATAGATGGTAGTCCTCTAACTAGGTCTTTAGATCTTAATGTATTAATCAATGAATAACTAGCATGACCTAGACGCTTATGCCAAAGTAGTGGGTCGTCTTCTATAACACTTAGACACGTTAGACTGTTTCTGGGAACAGTGTCCAGGTCCACCACATAAGTGTTCCCTTTTCTGATTCCCTCAAGAATGATGTCTCCTGTGTCGTTCCTAGAAATAATGCACTTTTTAGAAGTAAAGTTTACAGAGTTACCCTTATCACAAAATTGAGAAATGCTGAGTAAGTTGTGTTTCAAATTCTCGACTAAAAATACATTATCAATGGCGTGGGAACATGACCTTCCAACCTTTCCTTTGGCGATTATCTCACCCTTCATATTGTCACCGAAGGTTACTGTTCCCCCATCATAGGCTTCAAGTGAGAGAAATTTAGATTTGTCACCCGTCATATGCTTGGAACACCCACTGTCGAGATACCATGAGCTGTTCCCCCTCACTTGGACCTGTAAGATAATTAATTGTTAATTATAGGAACCCAGACTTTCTTGGGTTCCTTGTCGATCTTACATGAATCATATTTATCAGTTTGAATGTTATCAACATAGTTTCTGTTAGAGACAGTATACT
>NC_080047.1:32597310-32609810 GCF_026212465.1 Amaranthus tricolor
GAGCAAGAAATACAAAAAATCCAAGATCTTTATTCTTGGTTTTATGTAATGGATAAGACTAAATTAATTACTTTGGCACCTAGTTTACTTAGTCTTGCCGCCCACTTTTTAGATTTTTACTTTTTACTTTTTTTTTTTTTTTTTTTATATTATTATATATATTTTTATTTTTAATCATAAATTAATATAGGAAATAAAAAGATTAAGTTATTGTAGGTAATTTAGCTAGACTTAATATTTAGGTAATTTATTTTAAGAGAAATAAATTATACATAAAAGAAAATCGAGAGCTTAAAAACGATTGGAATAAAAATTCGAAACGGCATTAAAAAGAAAATAATAAAACGAAACGATTATTGAATTTGTCAAAATATTTAAGATTAAGAAAAACGGTCTGTTACAACTCTTCCCCCCTTAACATAGTTTCGTCCCGAAACTTGAACCTAAATGAACAACTGGGGATAGCGTTCTCTCATATCAGTTTCACTTTTCCAAGTTGCTTCTTCGATATGATGGTTCGACCATAGCACTTTAACTTGAGGTATTCTTTTATTCCTCAATTCTTTCACTTGACGATCCAAAATTCTAATTGGTCTTTCTTCATAAGCTAGGTTTTCATCAATTTGGAGGGGTTCGTGAACTAACATATGGGATTTATCGTGGATATACTTTCTCAATTGAGAAACATGGAATACATTATGAACTCTAGCTAAACCCGGGGGTAAAGCTAGTTCGTATGCCACCTCCCCTACTCTTTTCAAAATTTCAAAAGGTCCAATAAATTTAGGGCTTAATTTCCCTTTTATCCCAAAGCGTTGGACTCCTTTCGTTGGTGAAATCTTTAGAAATACTTTGTCACCTTCAGCAAATTGCAAAGCTCTGCGACGGTTGTCTGCATAACTCTTCTGTCTACTTTGTGCTGCCTTCATATTCTCTTGCACTACCCTCAAGCTATCAATAGAGTCTTGGATAAGATCTGGTCCTTCTGGCACATTTCGGTCCATCTGATCCCAACATAACGGCACTCGACATTTTCTCCCATATAAGGCTTCGTTTGGTGCCATCTTGATGCTGGTTTGATAGCTGTTGTTGTATGAAAACTCTATCAAAGGCAATTTCTGTTCCCATGAACCACCAAATTCAAGAATACAACATCTCAAAAGATCCTCTAATGTCTGGATGGTTCTTTCGGTTTGGCCATCAGTAGCCGGATGAAATGCAGTACTTAAACATAGCTTCGATCCGAATGCTTCTTGCAACTTTTCCCAAAATCGAGACAAAAATTTTGGGTCTCTGTCAGACACAATTGTTCTCGGTACTCCATGTAATCTTACAATTTCTCGAACATAAGCATCAGCCAATTGTTTTACTGACCATGTTCCCTTTATTGGCAGGAACCTTGCAACTTTGGTCAATCTGTCAACTATTACCCAAATTGTGTCATTTCCTCGTTGCGTTCTTGGTAATCCAACTACAAAATCCATGGATACGGAATCCCATTTCCACTCAGCAATTTCTAGTGGTTGAAGTAGTCCAGAACTCTTCTGCCTTTCAAATTTCACCTTCTGGCATATCAAGCATCGAGATACAAAATCAGCTACATCTTTCCTCATACCTTTCCACCAAAATAATTTCCTTAATTCTTCAATCATTTTATCTCTACCAGGGTGTAAGTGAAACATTCCTTGGTGTCCTTCCTTCAAAATCTATTTTTTCAACTCTGTGTTGTCTGGTATACACAATCTCCCGTTCATTCTTAGTTCACCTTTCTCACCCACTTCGAACGCTTCTGTCTCTTTTCTTTGAACTCGAATGATTAACTCGATTATTTCGGGATCTTCTTGTTGTGCTTCTATAATTCTTTCGAACAAAGTCGGTTGTATAGTCATTGCTCCCAAATATTCAACAACTTGATAGTGATGAACAATTTCTAGATCTAACTTCTGGATTTCTCGGTATAATTCCCAAGGTACCGTCATTATAGCATTTACAGATATCCTCGGCCTTCTGCTCAATGCATCTGCCACTTTGTTTGCTTTTCCGGGATGATAATTTATGTCAACTTCAAAGTCTTTAATGATTTCCAGCCACCGCCTTTGTCGCATATTCAGCTCCTTCTGAGTGAAGACATATTTCAAATTTTTATGATCAGTGAAGATCTTGCATGGTACTCCATAGAGATAATGTCTCCATAACTTCAGAGCAAAAATTACAGCTGCTAGTTCAATGTCGTGTACTGGATAATTCAACTCGTGTGGCCTTAATTGCCTTGACGCATAAGCTACTACTTTGCCTTCTTGCATTAGCACACATCCCAAACCTTCCTTCGATGCATCACAATATACCTCAAATGCTTTCCCACAGTCGGGCATGATCAACACAGGTGCCGTCGTAAGTCTCCTTTTAAGCTCTTCTAATGATTTACTCTGCTTCTCGCCCCACTGAAACCAAACTCCCTTTTTAAGCAACTCAAACAACGGTCGGGCAATTTTAGAAAAATTTTCCACAAACTTCCTGTAATAGCCTGCCAAGCCTAAGAAACTTCTTACTTCAGTAACACTCTTTGGATTCGGCCATTCCATCACTGCTCTAATCTTTTCAGGGTCAACAGAAATTCCATCTTTCGAAACAACGTGCCCTAAGAAAGATATGTTCTCTAACCAAAATTCACATTTACTAAACTTGCCATAAAGTTTCTCCTTTCTCAACTCTAAAACTATCCTTAAGTGCTGCTCATGTTGCTCTTCATTCTTCGAATACACCAATATATCATCAATAAACACAACCACAAACTTATCCAGGTAAGGGTTGAAATATCTTTGCATGAGGTCCATAAATGCTGCTGGAGCATTCGTTAGACCAAATGACATTACTAGAAACTCATAGTGCCCATATCTGGTTCTGAATGCAGTCTTAGGAATATCTTCTTCAGCAATCCTCAATTGATGATAACCAGACCTCAAATCTATCTTCGAAAAGACCCTTGCTCCCCTAACTGATCAAAAAGGTCGTCTATCCTTGGCAAAGGATAACGATTCTTGATGGTAATCTTATTGATCTCCCGATAATCAATGCATAGCCTCATACTCCCATCTTTCTTTCTGACAAAGAGGACCGGAGCTCCCCATGGTGAAACGCTAGGTCGAATGAAACCTTTTTCCAGCAATTCATCTAGCTGCTTTTTCAGCTCAGCCAATTCAGCTGGAGCAAAACGGTAAGGAGTTTTAGAAATAGGGGTGATATCAGGAATAAGGTCAATATGGAAGTCTACTTCTCTTCTTGGAGGTATACCGGGTAATTCTTCAGGAAACACATCAGAATATTCTTGCACGATCGGGGTTTCTTGCAAACTAGGTTTAGGTTTTACTTCTTCAGTAGTAACATAACATAAGAACCCTTCATCTCCTTGTCTTATCATTTGTGATGCTTGAATTACAGAAATTGTCTCTAGCTGAGATCTTGAGTTCTTCCGAATACACTTTGTTCCCTCGGGAGTTTTTATTCTAACAACCTTTTCCTTACACAAAATCTCCGCTGAATATTTCTCCAACCAATCCATACCCAAAATGATATCAAATGATATATATATATATATGCATGTATATATATACATATATATATATATATATATATATATATATATATATATATATATATTTATATATATATATATATATATATATATATATATATATATATATATATATATATATATATATATATATATATATATATATATGCATATATATATACATGCATATATATATATATATATATATATATATATATATATATATTTATATATATATATATATATATATATATATATATATATATATATATATATATATATATGCATATATATATACATGCATATATATATATATATATATATATATATATATATATATATATATACATGCATATATATATATATATATATATATATATATATATATATATATATATATATATATATATATATATATATATATATATATATATATATATATACATATATATATATATATATATATATATATATATATATATATATATACATATATATATATATATATATATATATATATATATATATATATATTTATATATATATATATATATATATATATATATATATATATATATATATATACATATATTTATATATATATAAATATATATATATATATATATATATATATATCTATAGATATATATACAAATAAATAAATAAATAAATAAATATATATATATATATATATATATATATATATATATATATATATATATATATATATATGCATGTATAGATATACATATATATATATATATATATATATATATATATATATATATATATATATATATATATATATATATATATATATATATATATATATATATATATATATATATATATATATATATATACATGCATATATATATATATATATAGATATGTGTATATATATATATATATATATATATATATATATATATATATATATGTATATATATATATATATATATATATATATATATATATATATATGTATATATATATATATATATATATATATATATATATATATATATGTATATATATATATATATATATATATATATATTGTAACGGATCGTTCTTTTCTAATGTAGGTTTATTATAAAATATAGTAAGTAATGCTAAGCGGAAGTCTATCGTACCGTGGTTATTGCGAAAAACAAATAAGACAAAACAGAATTTTCAATAAAAACAAAGAAAACTTAAATCATTAAAATATAATTTTACGTATTACATCTTTCTTTAATACATAATTATCGTTTTTACATACCCGTAATATAAACTACATATATACTAACATCACACAGACAATACTATAGCTTCTTAATAACTTCATGTAAAGTTACCTGCAGCATCTGCTCCCGAAATATGGGAACAGCCGATGGAAATCGGTCAGCTTGAAAAAAAACCGAGTATAAAAACGTACCGCAACTATACAAGTATGGATAGTATATGCACGACAATTAAGTAATAAGCAAAAATAAGTGCATTGCAATAAATAATATGCAAGGTATCTTATGTATTATAAGGAATTCATTTTATATTAGATTCATTTATATATATATATAACTTCTGGTCCTTCTACTTGAGTACCAGGGCGTGATTTACTAACACTTCTGCTTGAGTGTTAGGGCGTGGAATCCGATTACTTATTTAATGAATGCAACACATATGATCTTTGTTTGATATATGTAAGGGCCTGTTAGGGTGAGGTAAACCAAAACCCCTAACTTAGTGGGAGTCGTCACTCCTCCAGTACAATGTTGCTCGAGCCACAGATCAGGTTAAACAACCTTACTGTGTTCGCCGTATTTTACGTGCCGGAAAACACGTCCCACGTTTTTTACATGCCGGAAGCATGGTTCGGCATTTCCTTACTATCAAGCCTTTTTATTATCATGTTACTGTTTTCATATAAATGCAACATTACAATAACATACAATAGAAATAAATTCATTACGACTTACATACAAATAATCATTTATTATTATTAAAATCAAAACTAAATGGGTCTTTAGTATTTATTTATAAATAAATTTCAATTATGCTTCATTATTTTCTTAATAACTTATTTTTAGATTTAGTACATGAATAATTAATTTTGTTAAGATCAAAATCTACACGAAATATTTTAAAATAAATAAATTTTTATTAAATAAGTTGGTATATATTTTTATTCACCAAAATAAATTAATTTTAATTATTATTTCACTTTTCTTTCTTTTTGCCTACAATAACAATTTAGATTATTAATTTATTTCTTTAAAATTTAAATATCAAAAAATTTTACAAAAAAAAAAAAAAATAATTTAAATGAAATGAAAATACAGTAACACTAAAAATAAATTATTTTTTTTTCCAGAATTATTTATTTTTAACCAATTTATGAATTTTCTTATTTTATGCGTTTTTTAAGCAAAAATTTATAATAATATTTATACTCAACTATAATTCACGAAATTAATACACAACTTATATTTCATATGTATATATGTACAGAAAACTTTTCGTTTAAAAATATTAATGTTTACTATTTTAATTAAAATTATTTCAGATTTTGCGGTTTGTTTTTTTAGAAAAAAAATTAATAATAATATTTATACTCAATAATATTTCACGAAATTAATACACAATCTATATCTCATATATATATATGTACAGAAAAAATTTCGTTTAAAAATATTAATATTTACTATTTTAATTTAAATTATTTCAGATTTTGCGGTTTTTGGCAATTCAAAGAATAAATCATATAAATTAAATTACAACGAATTAATTCACCAAAATTTGCAGAAAATGAAATTTAAATATAATAAACACATATAAAAATTTATGGGCATAATTTCATGTAAATAAATATATGTAAGAATTTATACCTTTAATAATATCACTATTAATTAATTCCCTTTGTTGTAGAATTTCTAGCCACAAAATTAGCTTTCTCTCCTTGAATTTCTATAATTAACACTAAATACTATTATTAGAAAATTTTTGAGAATTTTTAGGAATTTTTCTAGGGTTTTTTTAGAATTTTTCTTTAGAAATTTGCTTTTAGGAATAAATTTTCTGATTTTTTGATTTTTTGTTTTTTTCCTCTCCCATTTTTCCCACGGCACACTTGGTTAATTTATAGGCTATTGATTGCAAAATTATCTATTATTAAATTTTACTTCATGAGCAAGAAATACAAAAAATCCAAGATCTTTATTCTTGGTTTTATGTAATGGATAAGACTAAATTAATTACTTTGGCACCTAGTTTACTTAGTCTTGCCGCCCACTTTTTAGATTTTTACTTTTTACTTTTTTTTTTTTTTTTTTTATATTATTATATATATTTTTATTTTTAATCATAAATTAATATAGGAAATAAAAAGATTAAGTTATTGTAGGTAATTTAGCTAGACTTAATATTTAGGTAATTTATTTTAAGAGAAATAAATTATACATAAAAGAAAATCGAGAGCTTAAAAACGATTGGAATAAAAATTCGAAACGGCATTAAAAAGAAAATAATAAAACGAAACGATTATTGAATTTGTCAAAATATTTAAGATTAAGAAAAACGGTCTGTTACAACTCTTCCCCCCTTAACATAGTTTCGTCCCGAAACTTGAACCTAAATGAACAACTGGGGATAGCGTTCTCTCATATCAGTTTCACTTTTCCAAGTTGCTTCTTCGATATGATGGTTCGACCATAGCACTTTAACTTGAGGTATTCTTTTATTCCTCAATTCTTTCACTTGACGATCCAAAATTCTAATTGGTCTTTCTTCATAAGCTAGGTTTTCATCAATTTGGAGGGGTTCGTGAACTAACATATGGGATTTATCGTGGATATACTTTCTCAATTGAGAAACATGGAATACATTATGAACTCTAGCTAAACCCGGGGGTAAAGCTAGTTCGTATGCCACCTCCCCTACTCTTTTCAAAATTTCAAAAGGTCCAATAAATTTAGGGCTTAATTTCCCTTTTATCCCAAAGCGTTGGACTCCTTTCGTTGGTGAAATCTTTAGAAATACTTTGTCACCTTCAGCAAATTGCAAAGCTCTGCGACGGTTGTCTGCATAACTCTTCTGTCTACTTTGTGCTGCCTTCATATTCTCTTGCACTACCCTCAAGCTATCAATAGAGTCTTGGATAAGATCTGGTCCTTCTGGCACATTTCGGTCCATCTGATCCCAACATAACGGCACTCGACATTTTCTCCCATATAAGGCTTCGTTTGGTGCCATCTTGATGCTGGTTTGATAGCTGTTGTTGTATGAAAACTCTATCAAAGGCAATTTCTGTTCCCATGAACCACCAAATTCAAGAATACAACATCTCAAAAGATCCTCTAATGTCTGGATGGTTCTTTCGGTTTGGCCATCAGTAGCCGGATGAAATGCAGTACTTAAACATAGCTTCGATCCGAATGCTTCTTGCAACTTTTCCCAAAATCGAGACAAAAATTTTGGGTCTCTGTCAGACACAATTGTTCTCGGTACTCCATGTAATCTTACAATTTCTCGAACATAAGCATCAGCCAATTGTTTTACTGACCATGTTCCCTTTATTGGCAGGAACCTTGCAACTTTGGTCAATCTGTCAACTATTACCCAAATTGTGTCATTTCCTCGTTGCGTTCTTGGTAATCCAACTACAAAATCCATGGATACGGAATCCCATTTCCACTCAGCAATTTCTAGTGGTTGAAGTAGTCCAGAACTCTTCTGCCTTTCAAATTTCACCTTCTGGCATATCAAGCATCGAGATACAAAATCAGCTACATCTTTCCTCATACCTTTCCACCAAAATAATTTCCTTAATTCTTCAATCATTTTATCTCTACCAGGGTGTAAGTGAAACATTCCTTGGTGTCCTTCCTTCAAAATCTATTTTTTCAACTCTGTGTTGTCTGGTATACACAATCTCCCGTTCATTCTTAGTTCACCTTTCTCACCCACTTCGAACGCTTCTGTCTCTTTTCTTTGAACTCGAATGATTAACTCGATTATTTCGGGATCTTCTTGTTGTGCTTCTATAATTCTTTCGAACAAAGTCGGTTGTATAGTCATTGCTCCCAAATATTCAACAACTTGATAGTGATGAACAATTTCTAGATCTAACTTCTGGATTTCTCGGTATAATTCCCAAGGTACCGTCATTATAGCATTTACAGATATCCTCGGCCTTCTGCTCAATGCATCTGCCACTTTGTTTGCTTTTCCGGGATGATAATTTATGTCAACTTCAAAGTCTTTAATGATTTCCAGCCACCGCCTTTGTCGCATATTCAGCTCCTTCTGAGTGAAGACATATTTCAAATTTTTATGATCAGTGAAGATCTTGCATGGTACTCCATAGAGATAATGTCTCCATAACTTCAGAGCAAAAATTACAGCTGCTAGTTCAATGTCGTGTACTGGATAATTCAACTCGTGTGGCCTTAATTGCCTTGACGCATAAGCTACTACTTTGCCTTCTTGCATTAGCACACATCCCAAACCTTCCTTCGATGCATCACAATATACCTCAAATGCTTTCCCACAGTCGGGCATGATCAACACAGGTGCCGTCGTAAGTCTCCTTTTAAGCTCTTCTAATGATTTACTCTGCTTCTCGCCCCACTGAAACCAAACTCCCTTTTTAAGCAACTCAAACAACGGTCGGGCAATTTTAGAAAAATTTTCCACAAACTTCCTGTAATAGCCTGCCAAGCCTAAGAAACTTCTTACTTCAGTAACACTCTTTGGATTCGGCCATTCCATCACTGCTCTAATCTTTTCAGGGTCAACAGAAATTCCATCTTTCGAAACAACGTGCCCTAAGAAAGATATGTTCTCTAACCAAAATTCACATTTACTAAACTTGCCATAAAGTTTCTCCTTTCTCAACTCTAAAACTATCCTTAAGTGCTGCTCATGTTGCTCTTCATTCTTCGAATACACCAATATATCATCAATAAACACAACCACAAACTTATCCAGGTAAGGGTTGAAATATCTTTGCATGAGGTCCATAAATGCTGCTGGAGCATTCGTTAGACCAAATGACATTACTAGAAACTCATAGTGCCCATATCTGGTTCTGAATGCAGTCTTAGGAATATCTTCTTCAGCAATCCTCAATTGATGATAACCAGACCTCAAATCTATCTTCGAAAAGACCCTTGCTCCCCTAACTGATCAAAAAGGTCGTCTATCCTTGGCAAAGGATAACGATTCTTGATGGTAATCTTATTGATCTCCCGATAATCAATGCATAGCCTCATACTCCCATCTTTCTTTCTGACAAAGAGGACCGGAGCTCCCCATGGTGAAACGCTAGGTCGAATGAAACCTTTTTCCAGCAATTCATCTAGCTGCTTTTTCAGCTCAGCCAATTCAGCTGGAGCAAAACGGTAAGGAGTTTTAGAAATAGGGGTGATATCAGGAATAAGGTCAATATGGAAGTCTACTTCTCTTCTTGGAGGTATACCGGGTAATTCTTCAGGAAACACATCAGAATATTCTTGCACGATCGGGGTTTCTTGCAAACTAGGTTTAGGTTTTACTTCTTCAGTAGTAACATAACATAAGAACCCTTCATCTCCTTGTCTTATCATTTGTGATGCTTGAATTACAGAAATTGTCTCTAGCTGAGATCTTGAGTTCTTCCGAATACACTTTGTTCCCTCGGGAGTTTTTATTCTAACAACCTTTTCCTTACACAAAATCTCCGCTGAATATTTCTCCAACCAATCCATACCCAAAATGATATCAAATGTTCCCAAATCGAATTGAATTAAGTCAGCTGGTAAAAGATTCCCACAAATCTCCAATGGAAAATCATAAAAGATACGATCACACAGGTAAGGTGTACCATCAGGTAAGTTGATACACAATTGGGATTTTTGAGGTTTTAAAGAAATAGAAGATATGCGGAGAAAAGTACTGGAAATAAAAGACCTATCCGCTCCACAATCAAACAAAACATTTGCTGTAAAATTACCAACAGGAAATTTTCCAGAAATTACTTTACCTTCAACTTCAAACTCCTGGTGTAAACCATCATAATGATCTCCAATTGCATGCAGGCCTACTGATGCTTTAGTCTCATTCCTCTGATTGCCGAATGCTCTGTTTCCTGCAGCTTCTGATGTTGTTTTGCTCAGATTGAACGTTTCCCCACAGTTACTAGCCAGATGTCCCTCCTTGTGACACTTGTAACATACAATCTTCCCATTACAGTTTCGGCCTCGATGATCTTTTCCACATAACCTACATTTCCACTGTGTCGGCCTTGCTACAGTCTGAAACGGCTTCTTCCCTTCATTCCTGGCCTTCTTGTACCTACTGCCCCCACTAGATTCATTCTTTCTTTTATTAAACCCGTCTTCTTTTTCCAAAATACGCTCGTACTCCAAGGCTTGATTGTACAAATCATCAAAATCTTGATATCTAGGAGTGCCTTTTTGGATCCTGAGGTTCAGACCTTCGAAAAATCTAATCGCCTTGCCTCGATCAGAGATCACTATTTCGGTAGCGAATCTAGCCAGCTCTCTGAACTTACTTGCGTACTCGATCACTGACATAGTTCCTTGCCTCAGAAACAAGAATTCATTCTCTTTCTTTCTCTGAAGCGAGGGTGGGTAAAATTGATCACGAAGCTTCTTTATAAATTCTTCCCATGTAGAATCTATGGCGGTTTGTTTTACAGTCCTCCACCATAATTCAGCAGTGCCTGTTAAGTAGAATGCGGCTAATTTCACTTTCATCCTTGACGGGCAGTTTATAGCCTCCAACAGTTTCTCCATTTCTGCAATCCAATCCTCAAAGCGAACTGGATCAGGTTCTCCATCATATTTTGGAGGTTGATGACTAGACAATCTCTTATAAAATTTCCCCTCATCATCTTCATGGAAACGACTCATCTGCTTCTCCATTAAGTTCAGCAGCCTCTCATTATTCCTTTCCATCATTCTTAACTGATTTTCCAGAGCCTGAACTCTTGCATCCTGGGTCGTGTCATCAGCAAAATCATTCCTCGTCTCTTGAGGTTCACTTCTTGCGATACATCCTCTACCACCACCTCTTGGCATCTTCAATAAAGTAGGGAAGTGTTGCGTTAGCTACATTTTAAATTGCAAATCACATATTTATTTTTTTTAAGCACAGAAAACACATAAAACAAATTTCATTTAAAATACTAATTTTAATTAATTTTTAATTTTTTTTTTTCAAAATGTAATTTATCACGGTGTTTCCTAGTATCGGATAAGAAGATCCGACCATTCGAATAACGTTGGCTCTGATACCAAGTGTAACGGATCGTTCTTTTCTAATGTAGGTTTATTATAAAATATAGTAAGTAATGCTAAGCGGAAGTCTATCGTACCGTGGTTATTGCGAAAAACAAATAAGACAAAACAGAATTTTCAATAAAAACAAAGAAAACTTAAATCATTAAAATATAATTTTACGTATTACATCTTTCTTTAATACATAATTATTGTTTTTACATACCCGTAATATAAACTACATATATACTAACATCACACAGACAATACTATAGCTTCTTAATAACTTCATGTAAAGTTACCTGCAGCATCTGCTCCCGAAATATGGGAACAGCCGATGGAAATCGGTCAGCTTTAAAAAAAACCGAGTATAAAAACTTACCGCAACTATACAAGTATGGATAGTATATGCACGACAATTAAGTAATAAGCAAAAATAAGTGCATTGCAATAAATAATATGCAAGGTATCTTATGTATTATAGGGAATTCATTTTTATATTAGATTCATTTATATATATATATAACTTCTGGTCCTTCTGCTTGAGTACCAGGGCGTGATTTACTAACACTTCTGCTTGAGTGTTAGGGCGTGGAATCCGATTACTTATTTAATGAATGCAACACATATGATCTTTGTTTGATATATGTAAGGGCCTGTTAGGGTGA